>NW_026623245.1:1263372-1280685 GCF_030028575.1 Malurus melanocephalus | reverse complement strand
TTTTTTCTTTCTCACAGGAATGCAAAGCCAAGAGCAACAATTTTGTTACTCTTCAAAAAGTTGGTATTGTGCACTGGAGGATCATTACATCACACTGAAGATGAGAAATGAGTTTTCCTGTGGAGAAGATTTAGGTTTAGTTTGTACTTTCTGACTGACAACAGCTCCATAAGCTGTCAGACCCCTAGGTTTATCAAAATTGGAACTGCAAAATGCAGTTCATCGTTGTTCCCTGTGTTGCTGTAGAACACACGTAACACTGATACACCAAATATATGGATATAGTCCAGTTTGGGGACTGCTGATAGGCAGCCATAACACTTCAGCAAACTTCTAAGTCAGCAGGGTGAAGTATCTGAGCTCAGCTACACTGTCCTAATTCTGAGYTGGATTGCTACTTCACCTAAAATGAGACACCTTGCTCCAAAAAAACTGCAAAGGGACAGAACTAATAATGCCATTTTGTCACAATCAACTCCTATTTGAAAGCTCCTATTCTCTGKCTCTCAGGGACAATACCTTTCCCTCTGTTTCAGAGGTTGAAAATCAACAGAAATAGAACAYTCTTATATGATCATTTGGAAATCCTGCTCCCTGTTTGGCCATGCTGAAGTGAAYAACTACAAACATCAACTGGGGCAGAAACCACTGCACAGCAGGTAGAAACCATATGCAACATCAGACTGGTCTGTTCTCTAAACTGYCACTTACAGGGGATCAGCAGCAAAGTAATGAATATCAGTATTATTTCAGGCTACCGAAATTCTGTTTCACCAACCAATTGTGAAAAGCACAAATACAATCACAATTATTACACATTCAAACATTTTTTTATAACAAATACTTGCTATAAATCCATTTTCCTTTTTTCTAACAATTCAAATAAGGAAGGTTTGAATTGTTAGAAAAAAAGCAAAATGTTACTATACAATAATCCACAAAACAATTTTATTTTTTTGAGRAGTGCACTCACTTATGTTATTACCTTGTTTTATATTATCTGACACAACCTTAAGTCTGTAAGAATCAGGGGTCTCTTGTGTGGGACAGATTAATCAAGACCTCTGCTATATTTCTCAAATAACAGAATTTATCTATTTTCCCAGAACCAATTCTAGCTGCAAAAGACCTTACCCACCTATAGCCTATTATTTTATAAAAAAAGCAGCTAAGTACCATTGCTTTTAAAGCCAACATATAGAACAAAAAGATTAAAAACAACACCTTGATTTCACCATATTCTGTTGTCCTTTTGATGACAGAGTTATACAGCACCATGGTAAAACCAACAAACAATTCACCAACAGCATACCAATACTCTGGCCATAAAACCCAGAAACATAAACAGGAAACCACCAAAGCAACACACTCAGAAATTAATGCTAATCAGAATTTCCCACTGCCTCCCTTTTYAGCCTTCTCTCTTTTCTATCACAGGCTTTGTCAATTTGGGTATTTTGTTGTTTCCTTGATTTAAAAAGCATAAATAAGTAAAAGAAGCACTTACCAAGGCTCCTGAGGAGCTTCTGAAAGGATAGTTTTACAACTGAACTATTCGCATAGCCTCCTAAGCTCTCCCCCTTCCAGCTGACCCGGGTTTGTTACAAATGAGGGCCTGGCAATTGCAGGTGCAGGGACTTTCATTGCCCAAGTTAGTTCTGTTATTTCCAAATTCAACAGATTAAATTCAGGTGAAATGCTCASCTAAGAAGAGTCTGTGCTTAACAGGTGGCAGACAACAGAAAATCTTCACAGGACAGCTGCTTTTGATCAGAAGAAAAAGTTAAGACTCAAATCCACATCAAYTTGATATCACAAAATTCATTCTCCAACCAAGGTCTTTTTCCCAGTGGAATCYCTGATGTTTAAGACATGGATGCCACACTAAACATCTCAGGGATCTGAGGTGTTCAGTTGGCCTAGAGGAGATTTCTAAATGTCTATAGAGAAAGGAAGCTCATTTTGAAGCTTTACACTGAATAAAATCCTTATTAATCACAAGTAAAGAATACAATTTTAATGGGAGTCTGGCTCATGGCACAGCCTGCAGATATTTAAMATGTGTCCAAAACTCAGCTGTTCACACTGAAGGATGGTGTGTATTTTGTTCCACTTGTGAAAATACACCTAAATATGCTCAACTCACGTCTTACACCATCAAGATACATCTTCCTTCACTCAGCACATACACATATTGTTGAGTTTATCTTTACAGAAATCACTRAAAGAGTAGGGAACTGCTACCCATTGTGTAAAACCCCAAGAGCCTGTGAATTAAACAAGATGCACCCATATGTAGTGAAAGACAGAAATTCACTTTTRTCATTTTTAGAACTTAAAACTGAATTTAGAAATTATAATCAGGAAAAAAGTTTGTTTTAATTTTTTTGTGTGCTTCTTGGTTCATTGACCATTTATATGYGTAAAATAATAATTCTATGATATTTAATAGTCAAATCAACTTTGTAGTYGCTCAAAAAATGTTTTAATTGTTCCACTTTTGATTTCTTTTTAATCTTTTCTATTTTCCAGTGATATTATTGAATATTTYCTCTAATTCATGCCATGTTATGTAAGCATTTTATCTGCTTTCATTAAAAAAAAAAAAACAAAAACAAAAAACTAAGGAGATAAGAAGGGAATGGCTTTCTTAGTTCCTCAGAACATCCAGTTCATCCCAGTCTAAAGGGCCATACAAAAGCAGGCTGCCTGAGGAATTAGGAAGTCTATTTTATTATTCCATCAACCCACTGTCTTAACAAAGTAAAAGAAAGAAGCAGCTTCAAATATAAACAGTAATAATAATTATACAAGCCAAAGTAAAATATTCCTTTGCCTTCTGGAATCTCACAAAGGCTGTGCAAGCTCTAAAAATGTTTTTTTCAGACTCCTCTGGATACAAGCAGTGCTTTCAGATGAGAAACCRTAATTCATCAGGACTAGAAAATCAAATTACTTCTTAGACTTCTACAATAGAAAATCTTTCTCTGGAGAGTACAAAACCCAGGAGTTCATACCAACATGCCAAGTGCATCAGACATCCCTATCTCTGCTACAACTGCTGAAGTGAAATAAATCAAAATGCTGYTTTTCCCAGAGTAGTTTTCACAATCATAATGTTTTAAATGCATTTTAAAAATGTAGGATGCGAACACAATAAATTCACCTAATTCAAGTTACTGCCTCCCCAGGTCTGTGGGTCACACCTCAGAGTATTGCTATTAAAATTCTGTATTGCAAACCAGCTTCTGAGCTGATTTGGGGATTCAGATCTTCTGCTGTGCTCCCAATACATGCAGACAGATCAAATGGGAARCAGACTTAATTTAGGTAACGGTGCATTGGAGGAATTCCCAGATTTGCCATAGAAGGAAGAATAAAACTGAGCAGAGTTCCATGCCAGTGGTACCTAAGTTTGCTGGTTTAAAATATCTATATTACAGTCTGCAGTACTGATACACTTGCAGCTCGGGTGAAAATACAGCTGTCAGTATTTTCTGATCATATTTGTATTTCTGAAAGCAAAAGATTAATAGAGATGACTGATGTGTGACACATTATCCACATTCTGCTCTCGCTTGCAAAAATATCAGACGAGTTGAGAAACAACCAGAATTTTAACGCATGTTAATTTGAGCAATGCATTTTGCATACATTTGCTTTTATTTTTGTGTTCTGCAGGCAGCTGGAATAAGTAAAAATAAAAAGTTCTGTAATAATCTCAGAATTAGAAAAAAAAMCATTGAAAGCCAAAAGTTTATTCCATATTCATTATTTAAATATTAAAATACTAAAATTATACACTTAGGCTTTCATGATCTTGTAATGAAGGCATAATCTATCTAGAAATGTTTGCATTTTTACTTTGGAAATGAGCTTCATAATCTGACTAGAACACACCCTAAAAAAAAGGGGTTTTTTAACATGGTATTTGATATTAATAACAACTATTTTATTTAATTAGAAAACTACTGATATGATTGCACTTCAGTTTAATAATATTCAAGTTAATATATTTCGCTGAAAATATGGCTCACTGGATAGTTTTTAAATATTTTTAAACTATCCAGATGAGATCCAACAGGATGCCTTGTCGATGTCTTAAAACAGCTARGTRCAGTTCAAAAAAACCCAMCAAAAMCCCTGAAAATTGCAATCTATTTTTCCAACCATTCCYCATTTTAAAACCACCTTCATATTGAGATGTAGGCTTAGGAAGAGGAGTCCCTGTAGGTTTTCATTTAATCCCTTTACAGGTAATACACACACTTGAGTCACCGTTTCTCCCAGGCAGATGGAAATAGTTTGYTCCATATAAAGTTGATCTCTCTTAGGTTTCAGGTGAGCGTTTTGGGAACAATGTAGACCCTTCTTCAGAAAAAAACCCACGTCTATTGATGAATTAATTGCCCTCAACCTCTCAGAGGAGGAGTCACAACATAAATATCTGGGTTTTTACACAGAAAGGCAAGAATGAAACAAGCCAACAAACATAAAAGGATGCAAGAACAGAATGAAGAGGAAATATGACAGCAAGGAAACTTCCCATATATTAGTCTGAGAATGTCTGGGAGTTAGAGATTGAGGCAGCCTTTAGGGGGGTGACTCTGGGGTCATGATGCAGAGCAGAKTCCAGCAGCTGAGTGGGAGTTTAATTGATAACTCTGAAGTCATCTCCCTGAAGGCTGGTGAGAAGCACTCATCTTTATTCACTCTGTCAGCTAGGCCTTCTTTTTCCAACAATGTAAGAAATATAAATAAAATAAATTTGAGAAAAAAGGAAAGAATATTCAATCAAATGAAGCACACTCKAAAATATAAATGAAGATTCTAATTAAGAAAAGATTATGTTCAAAATGTATGATAATGCTGAACCCAGTTCCTCAGGGTTTTTTGCTGGTTTCTGAAACAGCTGATCAAAGACACATGCTAAAAGTTTCAACATMAGATAGGTGAAATGTGTTGGCATGCTGTATGAACAACCAAGCTTGGGAAGCTCCACAACCACGAGCAATCCAAGAATGAAATAGAAGAGTCTAGACCAACTAGTCTAGACCAACTCTAGTTTTTGTTCCATTGGAACTCTCCCATTTGGGGTGGTGGACRCCAGAGGTACCAGTAAAGCAGTTCTACTTCACTGACTCCAGGGAGCCAGGAGAAAAACYGAAATCCAGCATGTTAGAAACAGTATGCTAACATTCCCACAGGAGTAACCAAGGCAGGACATAACTGGAAATGACATATGAAATGCCATGCTCTGTCTTCAGAAAGAAATGAAGAGCTAAAAATCCCCAGGACCTCGTGAGCAGAATGGAATGTCTTATGCCTTAAATTCATGCTGACATACAGTGAAGCTCTTCTGTTTTAACATATTTGGGTATGTTGCCTTAAAGGCACTGCCCAAGCTCCAAAGAACAAACCATGGTTGTGGCTATTGCTTTGTTTTGGTAACTCTCGCCTTTTWTTTTTTTTTTGCCTTTTTAAAATTTCTGTCACATACTAGAAGGAAAAAACCCTCCTGTCACAATGCAAGAGATTATCTGTTTTTACTGGCAACATTTCCTAGGAGCTTAAAATTCAGAAAATMATCAGATTTACCAATATTGAGCATCTCTATGTAGTCCCAACTGCTTAGCAATTCCAGTTTAAGTCCAGTATGCTCAAAAATTGAATGAGGGGAGAGCATCACTTCCCACTGCTACCTCCAGCACAGAAAAGAGGGTGTCTGGAAGTGAAAGGRGTAATCCTGGGATGACATTTAGTCAACAATTTATTTGAAAGTCAAATATATCTACTATTTGTATTTATGCATTATATAATACTGCATGACAATATAATAATATTATGAATRTACATGTATACACTACATATTTTTACATATATGCACTACATATTTATATATCTAAATAAATTTATATATTTGTGTGTGTACATATGTTWAAAAACCCAGAACCAAATTGTCACAATGGCTGAGGTAGATCCCAGAAACTCCAGCTCAGTTGGTAGCAGCCTGTGACAGCTACAGCAGATGCTCAGTTTTGTGGGGCTTAGGCTGATAAAATTATTATATCTGATAGGGARGAAGAAAGCAGAAAAAATGTGTGCAGTGCACTAAACTGTCATCATGTATAAAGAAACTWCTACCAAACTAAATTACAAGGTAAAAGAACATTTACCCCTAGGCAGTGGGAAGTTCCCCAGACTGAAAACGAAAAATAACAGATACAATGGAGAAAATGTGAAATGCAACACACATTCAGAATATTCCATCAAATAACTATTTAATACAACAAGAAACAGGGCAGTCTAAAGAGCTGCCTTATTTATCCGCATTCATACTTCATTTAGTCTGTACTCTGATGTAACAGAAAATACATGGTTATTCCTAATTTAAATTATCTTATGACTCTTCACCAGGCCTAACAATTAGCCAAAATACAACTGTAAAGTTATACTGATGTAGACACAAGTGCCAAAACATTCCTTGCTCAGACAAATGGATACTACTTTCTCAGCTCCCTTACAGGAAAATCATGTTTTATCTCACATAAGGCCAGCTCTCAGAGAACAAGACTCTCTGTTCAGATTTACAATATTCTTAAAATAGGCATTTACAAAAATAAATAGCTGTCACCCATCTCCCATGCAGATCTAAGAYTTCCTCACATGCCTAGTCACACCCGTGTATCCACCAGGCTCCGGAAAGTGAAAGATGCATATCCAAAACACACAACCAAGCCCTGGAAAATCCAGTTTTTTTTTCTAGGATTTTTTGACATGGAAGGGTAATTTACTYCCAAGCTTTTAAAATGATCCATCTGTATAACAGAGAAATTCATATGTTCGCACATAAGGTAGTGCCCACAGAGCCATCATCATGGCTGAAAAGCAAATTATGTCTGTGGTAACTCTGCAGAAAGGGAAGAGAAATAGCAAAAAGTGAGGACAGAGACTGGGAATTTAGCAAGTTCTCTCAATCAGATAGCTTCCTTTCTGTGCTGGCTACAAAATGGATAGTTGAGGAAWAATATGAAGGGAAATGGTTCAGAACCTCTACTATTGCAGGCAACAAACTTGGTAAAAGTTTGAGGAAAGCTGCCTTTGCACATGGAATAAGCTCAKGTCCTGACTTTAGGGTGCAYCACAGCCAGACAAKGGAAAGAAGCCACACAAATACCTGRCATGCTGTTCAAASCCCACAAGCCACAACCAAATCCAACCCAACAGTAACTTAAGTCATGYTTCTGGTATTGCTTTACAGTCAGCTCCAAATGAACTCTTACCAAATGTAAATACAGCAAATTTCAAATAGAAAGTTATGCCACATCCTCAAAGTAATGTTTTCCATGAGTGAAACCTTCAGTATTAAATTTCTGAGGAACCAGAACACTGGAAGTGTTCATTCATCTTCCTGTTCTGGTGAAAGACTCATCAGACATTTTGAAAATATATTCACAAACCACTTTATCTTATCTATTCTTCCACAGAACTRGCTGCACTAGGCACTCTCTGAGTATAGGACCCCCCTTATTATTCAAAACAYGTATCTTTTAATGCAATACATAGTTACTAATTATCCACTAGTATTTACCTGTGTTTTAATGGATGTGCAGCCAGTCACAGACAAATAGAAAAGAGCAGCTGTAATGTTATGACACCACCAGAATCCATGACATGCTGTATTTAAGAGAGATTACCATGATGCAAAGAATGCCTTTCAAACTTCTGTTTTGTGAGACTAATAAGAGTCTCACAAAGAGTTACATAAACAAACACAGAATTATGCCTTTCTATGTTTTTATGTAAGCATTGTGACTCATTTTCTTGCCTATTACTATTATGTCTCTTTTTCTCTTGATTTCTTAGCCAACTCTTCAGAGCAGAGCTTGGGAACCTGGAGCTGTCCTTTCAGTGAAACCTCGGAGAGCTGGGCTCATMGGAGCCCTTTTTGCTGTATTTGAGGCTCAGTGCTGCAGTGGAGATGAAAAATTTTGTGCCATTATGTAACTGCCTGGCAGCATGTAGCTTCAGGCAGCTATAATCTGGTTTACTGCTTGTCATTTGCTAATACTTTGGGTTTTTCTCTAGCTTATGGTATCAGGTATGTTACAGGGGGTTTTGCCTTCCCCTTCCCAGTAGGAGAGAAAGCAGGCTTCAGCACAGCTGCCAGGTTCAGGGGGAGAATAAACCACATCTCCCTGCTCATCCCATCCCCTGTGCTTCCTTTTGCCTCGGCACACAGAGCRGTGCACTCTGCCCTGCCACAGAGAGGGTGGGTTTTGCTGATGGCTCTTATGGCACTAGAGGCTGAAGCTGAGCAGAATCTGTGAGCCCAAGTCCAGGGTAAGATGCGGGTAGTGCTGTTCCAATAAAATCTGCKAATCAAGTGCATTCAGCGGGGTTGGGCAGACTTCCAGATTTAACCATTCCATGGCAGACAGCCAGAAGTGGGAAATAGCAACACACTTGGTCATGTGCAGGGACAGAGTGAAACAAGTCTCTGCATCACTGATTGAAGGTACTCATTGCTCCCAGAGCTTTAAAAATTACAAGCTATTAAAGAAGGCTTCATGTGTCCTCAATAACAGTTCAGATATCTACTTGCTTTTCCATTCTTTCACAGTTTTTCTGAGCAAAATATCCTTTTTTCTTCATTCTTTTCATCCATGCTAGATAAGACAAAAGGATGTATCATGCCTAATTCTTCAGTATAAACCAAAGGTAAGAATTACAGTGGGCAAGCTCTCCCTGGGAAGGGAGCAGCCAAGAGCCAGTGTGAGGCCTCCTTTAGGCATCTGCACTCTGCTCATTTTGCAAACAAAACTAAAATCGTATTTTTCATACYCTATTTTACTTCTCGTTCCATGAAATCAATCTCCTTACAAGRAGAGAAAAAAAATTTGAATCTGAAAAACTGACAGAAGACCAGAGTAAACTGAATATGAAAAGTACAGAAAATGCAGAGCCYTCAAAACTCTAAGTTCTTGGCTCAAAGTTCTACCTCAAAGGAAGAAATCACTTTATATATATTTTCTTCAGGTTCAAATTATTTATAAAATATAATCCTATTATGTGCTCTTCCAGGGAGGTCCTGAACTTATGAAAAATGATTTGTAAATGGATATAAGGATAAAGTAGGAATTTTTAATAATCTGAACTGTCCTCGACAGAGAGGAGATAAGACAAAAGAAAGATGAGAATAAAACAGATGTGTAAATTTTTATATTCCAAGGAGTCACATATCCAAAAGAAGCCCCCCAAAATTTTGAGTGCATTCTAARTAGCATGACCTGTAATATAGAAACAAACTGATTAAAGGATGCAGAGTGGGAAATACAAGGAGGAGAAAAGTGCCACACACAACAGAAAAGGAAAACAGCATTTCTTTAACACCATTAACTCATTCTTTAACTCAAAAATCTCCTCAAGTCTCAAAGAGGAGAAGACTTTCTTCCTTGAATCCATGTCCAATAGTCTCAATCTTCTAAAATTATTCAAGATTTTGGATAAGCAACCTTTCCACCATGATAAATRTCATGTCTGGTTCTTGCAGGTGGCTGTACTCCAGCAGGTTCCCTAGAATGAGYTCTGGTAAAACACCCCACCGCAGCRATGGGAGTGCCCTATGGAAGGTGGTAGGTTTCTCTTTTGTGCATCTTTTGCAAACACTTAATTATTAGTTATTTACCCAGTTACAGAAACCTGCCAGACCCATGGTGTTACGTTAACCCAACATGCAGCTAAGAAGATACAAGCARTATTCCTGACTGGGATTTCAGTGTGTTATTTGCTCAAAGTATCTTGTAAAATGCTCTTTTCTGCAACCTCATTAGCCGRGGTGCAATTCTTTAAAAATTTGTTCCAGTATTAAGATGTAGAAGGGCCACTCCAGGCAGAACCTGGGGCATGTCTGGAWTCAGTAACTCTGGGTTAGACCCTCAGCTGTACCCAGCCTTTTGTTAACACAGGCAGCCCAAGCAGGACAGGTGACAGTGGAGGGACAGTTTACTTCAAGGCCACTGCCACACACTCAACCAAACCACAAAGAGAACAGGGAATGTCCTGGGAAAAGGCATTTACATTATTGCCCTCTTGGGAAGGAGGGATTGTTAAGTCCCACAGATAGAACTATCTCAAGCTGCTTTAGAATGGGCAGCTCTGTGCTGCATTATAAAGAATGCAGTGCAGAGCTGCCCATCTTAAAGCAGCTTGAGATGGTTCTATCTACCTAAATCCCAGACAGAATCACAGAAACTTCTTCAGTCTCACAAGCAAAAGCCTTAAAATAGCTCTTTCAACCAAAGACAGTTTTCATACAGACTCAATATAACATCCTTTTAGACACTTGTGGCCACCTCCAGATGCCGCATATAAAAAAAAAAAAAAAAAACCAAAAAAACCCAAACAAACCCCTGTGGAAGTAAGAAGGCCAGCACACATGCAACAATCACTGTATCTGCACAAGACCTTGAATCAGGAACATAATTGTGTATTATAAACTTGTCTTACAGCTGCTAAGATACTGAGCAGTTCCACTGAACACCATTTCAATAGGGTATTTAAAAAATAATTTCTAAGCAAATGAGAATTCCTCCGAATCCTAGAGGGATCAGGAACCTGCTGTAGACCTGCAAAAATCTCATTTAGGTGCAGCCACACTTGTACATGTTCAGCATTTATGTGACCAGAGCCAGAGAGCTGATCTACTGCCAAAGAGAAGCCACAGAGAAAGCTCAACTTCTACCTAATCATAGATTCCAGCACTTCAAGTATCTTACGATTGAGCTCAAAAACCAGAGAGATGAAAAAAAAAGTTAAGGAAACTTACATTTAACACATTTTTCTGGTCAGACAGTAGCTGACTGTGACCACCCTCCAGTTACCAAGCTCTCAGTACACAGAGAAGGCAGCATRGTCAGTCTAGTGAGGGTGAAATCAAAAAGGCTCCAGCCCTAACTGCAGGTAGAGCTGTGAAAAACTGAAGGCATATTTTATTGTCTTTTTATTGTCTTTTTCACTACAATTAACCTAATTTCTAGAATAAACAACATCTCTTTAAATGAAAGAAAAAAATAACAAACAAAATTCTTCTTCAAAAGTACAGCTCATTCAATGTTTGCAAGTAGTAGGTTACTACTGCAGTAAATTACACTTGCAATATTTATCTCTGCACRTGGAATACAGTTTGAGGATGAGGAAGCAGATGTTTGGCATGAATGGATGCCAAATTTTCATGTGGAGGCACCAATATTAGTGTCACTACATATAAACTGTAGTGCCAGTCAGCAATTTTCATGTAAGATTATGACTTGAACATTCAAGACAGTTAAAATAACAAAGGCACTCAAAAATCCCTATAAAAAATCCAGTAAAATCTTTTGTAACAATGAGTGTTAGGCAGTTAACAGAGTTGCTGTATCACTCTGAGAGTAGCCTTTATTTTATGTTCTGTATTAATTATGATCATTTTAGTGTATTTCCATCCATCACAGAAGAAGAACAGACTTTACTGCCACAACAGAAGTTCCAGCAATCAGGTGCAGTGTACCAGGGCTCACTGTGATGCTGGAATGTTTAAAGGAGCTTGACATAAACATACACTTGGCCTTAAGATCAGGCCTCCCTGAAGCTTTGGAGGTCTGTTCCCAGTCCTTTATAAATACCACTTCCAAAGGGGAATTTAAACTCATCATGTCTTGGACAGCCAATGCAGACAATTAAATGCTCTGGGGGCAGAAATGCACCTCATGAAAAATAAGCTGCTGTTTCAAAGAACAGTCTTCAAGTGAGAAGGAAAGGAGGCATTTTTGCTCTTTACCAAGGTTCCCAAAAACCTGAGGAGTTGGCAAGTGAGCAGAAGACCCTTTCACAGATCTCAACCCCCTCCTACTTTCACAGAGAAGCATTTGAATACTTGGAGCTGTAGATTTTTTTTTTTAATTTGAAATTAATTCATGTGAAAACATTTTTGATGAGTTTTTATTATCATAAAGAGTGACTGCACWCAACTACCAGATTACCATAACTCCTGGTCATCTGAGATCAAGCKGAAATAAAACAAGTTAAAAAACTGCAGAGTTCACACATAGGAAATGTTAAAAAACTTATTTAAAAAATAGGGTTAGACTGTTCTGGTTAAAGGCTGTGGCTAAATAATAACTGTTCTCATTGATATACCATGACAAATACCTGCTGAGTTTCTCTCCACTTCTAATGATCTTTGGCTGTGCCAAAGCCGTATCTGTCAAGTTTTAATGGCTTGGTGCGGGAAGCATGTAGCATCTACATAAGAAACAGGGACAGAATTTCTGTTGTTGAAAAATTTGGATGGTTCTATGGCTCCTTTCCTTTCTTTTAGGTCACTGAATCTCAGCAGTCCTGTGTGGTCACCTCAGATGCCTGAAGTTCAGGGTTAGCCCAAGCTGCAGACAGTGCAGCTCCAATGCACTGATGATAAACAATAACTGCGATGACTTGAACACCACTCTATGGCAATCAAATGGTGGCAACTGAACAGAAATTCAAAGTATTTTAATGCTTAAAAAAAGCGTCACCCTATAAACAGAAATATAATACATAATTTTAAATAAAAATATTAAAGTACAATTTAGATCTTCTGTCTCTGAGGTTTTGATTTGCATAGCTCTGCCATCAATTTATTTATTCCAGAATTATATTTACTGTGGTCAACAATACACAACGTTGATTTAAGCATCCTTACTTCTTTTTTTCCCCACAGCAGAAAAACAAGAAAACCAYGTTCTGACATACATCCTGTCTCCTGAAACAACCCTTGTTGAGAACAAGCCAGGCCTCCAGTGGCTCCCGCAGCCCAGTAAATCCCATCGCCACTGGCACGGCCACAGTTTTAATCTCAATCTGTCAGCACAGTGGCACACCCCGCCCAGCACACTTAGAGCAATATTCTGACAAATCCGACACTGCTAGTACATTGTAAGCAGCCTTACATAAACAACAGCTCTGGAATCCATGGATAACAGAATRGCTTTGCAGGTAGTACAGAGACCTGAGAGAGGGAGCAGGTTTGCKGCCTCATGASAAACCGTCATGGAGGCAGTTGGGAYGCAAAACTGCTTTTGTAAGTGCATAACATACAAAATATCAAATTCCACAAAAATCAGGGTATGTAAAAACTGCAGGTGAAGTCTTCAGTACGCTGTCAGAGGTGTTGGCTCAGTAAGTTTTGACATATTCAGGACAACAGTTCAATACTGCAGAAATTCTCAGAACTCAAAATCAGGGAGACATTACTTCATCACTGTACCACAGGAAAAATTTCTCAGGGTTAGAAATCTGTGTTAACAAATTACTTCTGCAGCAATAGGTAACATCAATTGTATTTTAAGTGGTAATGAGAAATAACTGTTTTTTAGTTTGGGGCTTGGGGTTTGGTTTTGGTTTTTGTTTTTTTTTTCTGTTTGCTATGGCTTTTACATGCACAGAAAAGTTATAGAAAAGAAACACCTTCATTCAATACTTAACTAAGAGAAAAACAAGGGTTGATCTAATTGATCACTGTTCTACAACTAATGCACAATATAAAAGTAAGAAAACCTGTTCTTCTGAAAGTTTTCAATTACTGTCTAGGCCAATGCTCTGGAGGTTACCCACAAATGCCTCTACAAAGCAGGGCTCATTTGAAGGTTAAATTGGTGGCTCAGGACGTCATCTCCTCCTGAAGTTWAAGGAG
This sequence comes from Malurus melanocephalus, assembly GCF_030028575.1. Taxonomy (NCBI): domain Eukaryota; kingdom Metazoa; phylum Chordata; class Aves; order Passeriformes; family Maluridae; genus Malurus; species Malurus melanocephalus. Next base: position 1,266,974 of record NW_026623245.1, on the reverse strand, counting down.
TAAGAGCTGGAAGCACAGCACCTGGTGGTGGCTTTGCACAGAGCAGGACAGTTCCTGCTCAGAACATTGACCTTATTAGCTGAGTGAGAACATYCAGTTCCTGCACAGGCAGAACTCGCATTTCAAATGTGAATCTTGGAAAAAAATGGCATTTCTCCAATGCAATACAATTTAATCCAATACATTCTGGTGTGCTTTAACCCAAACTAAATTATGTCCAGCTGCATTATTTTGATGCAAAACAAGAGACAGAACTATTAATCTTGGAAAACATATTAAACATACATACCTGCCCTTTTCACCAAGGACAAATAACCCCTTTCATGATTTCAATAAACACTCCAAGGTAATACATAGTATTCCCTCTAAGAATCATGGGTTTATCTTTTCTTTTTTCCAACAAAACAGCATTCACAAAACCACAAAAAAATTCACAGGAGATAACAGCAGTCCTTGGAAGCAGAAGACCTTCCCACTTGAAGGTCTCCCAGTCTCAATGATTCACAGTATTTTCCAGACCCCAAGATTTCTTTTTTAAACAGTGTTTCAAACCTCTCTAGAAATTACAGTCTGTAGGACTGCAAATGCACGCCCTGCTGTTCCGAAGCTCATCTCAAGCAAGTAAATCCCAACAAACCCAGAAAAACTGGATAAGTACATTCATCCCATTCATCTCAAATGRATGAGAGCTGTGAAGCTTAAAATGTGAGAATTTAAATTCCTGCATTTATTAATCATATTAGCAATGACCACACAAGGCATCAYCTACTTAAAAGTACTTACAGTGATGGGATATTACGTCAGTAATGATATGTCAGGGACTGCAYAGTGCACCAGTGGCAAAGGAGGCAACCACCCATGCCCTGGTGCAAACAACGGAATATTCCAGCAGTATTCTGGATAGTCTGTACTTCCTTAAACCCCACATGGYGGCAGCAACAGTTCTTGACTACTAAGAACTGAAATGGACTGTGACTTGGGTTCTCCTCATGCCTTCTGGACCCAAATATTTCATCCTTTGTGGAAATTGCTGTTTTTCACCAGAATTCAGATGGTGTTGCAGATCAGAAACAAAACCCATCTTTCCAAAGCATGAGTTTGACATTCAGCAAGTCCCTCAAGGCACAACTACTTTGAACACGTGGTTCTAATACAAAGAGCAGAATAGKCAGTCAGTGTCAAAGTACAAATATAAGACATTCATTCTTTCTATCCCGGTTGTAGTTTCTGAATATGACACTGCCAAAAGCAGACTCTGAATGTGACAGAGCTTAAAGTAAAGGGTACAGAAGCTGTACAATACATTTGGTTGGGGAGGGAGGTGCTGTCAGGCATTATAATAACTATTCAAACTCAGAATAAATAAACTCAGAAATACACAACTCTCTACACGGATTACAATTCCTATTCCATAGAGTATCAAAATGTATGTCCATACAACAAACAAAACTTTTTATTTTGTGATCCTGCAGATGTCTTTAACACATTGACTCTTCTCTGAGCAGCCCAATATCTATTTCAGCAGCCTTTTGGAGCTGMTAATACCTTTGGAACCAGAATAAACTTGGAAACTTGGATGCACATCCACCGTACTTGATGAAATGATGCTGCTTTAACACATCCTAGAGAGGAGGAGAAAGATGCTACAAGGATAACCAGCAGTGAGAAGCTCTTCCTGGGAAAAGTGGATGGCTTTCTGCAAACAAGGATTAYGTGACAATTGTGTGGTTTGGTTAGGGCTTGTCAAAACTCTGGCTTCAGCAGATGCTTCCACAGCACTCCCACACCATGAGTCACCTGGGACTGTTCTGGTTTCACATCAAGGAAATGCTTCATTCATGCTGAATTGGGTGAACAGGGAGGGCAGCAGATAGCTGTGCTCAGAGGAGTGGCATCACCAGGCAACATCCTTCATGAGGATATTCTAGGCTCAGATTTCTCTCATCAAGTAGTAGCTACATTAATTTTCTATTTTACTGATATAAATTTCTGTATGCTGGAACAGATTTTTTAAAGACCTTGAACACTGTAACTGCATTTTTATTTTGTGAGGTCAAGTAAAAAATCAGTATTTCTGTAGGACAAAAGCATCAATTAAATCTCAGTCAGAGATTATTTCTCAGGCAGAATTTGAGRGAAAGAGACAATAAACTGGACAGATGAGGAGCCAGACCTGTCCTTCTGTAGCCATCTTGCACCAGCATGCTTGGGATTTTTTGCCTAGAGTGCGAACAGCTGAACTTGATTTTGATTTACATTTTCTGGATGATATTAAAACCAGATTAGTTTGAACTATGTGTCAGATTTATGGTGCTGGGATTTGTTGAGGGCAAGGAGAGCTACACCTGCCTTCAGTACGAGGTCAGAATTGATGAGCTGGGGTCCCAGCTCTGGAAACATCAAGGTGCCGGAGGCACGGTTTTGCAGCACTGTTGCACTGATCTTCACAGTGCTGAAATGAAGTGCTTAGCTTTTTGGTGCAGTGCAATAGAAAAACTTACCTTCCTTCCCTTATTATTGCAACATTTTGAAGCTTTGCTACAAAATAATGAAAATCAACAGCATCTAGACATTCAGCTTTCACAGAAACTGCTCCTAACAAATCTGTGMTACTCTAAAAAAGCAGGTACAAGCCGAGCTGTAAGAGGCGAGGAGGGGGTATTCTGCCAGCACTACATTCTCCTCCCTTCCCTTTAAACCCCACCCCACCCCACCACCAGAGAAGTCAGCCCCCTTACCTGATAATATCGTCGTTGTGCCCGAGGAAGAATTTCTGGGTGTGCTCCCTGGTGTTGTAAACCACGCCGACTCCAGCCACGAAGTACACCACCTCTTTCCCTGCCGTGTAGTACAGGTTGTTGCGGCACTGGTGGCCCCGGTATCCGTACACCCACTCCAGCCGGAGCTGGCAGCGCGGAGCCGTCCGATCCGCCATGATAACCAGCCCCCTGCCCACCGGCACACACAGCCGAGCGCCGGACCGCCTTCCCCCGGCACGCTCTCCCCTTGCGAACGGTGGCGATCCCCGCCCGCCTGCCGAAGCCTCAGGTGTCCCTTCCGCGCGGGGATGGGGATGGGGATAGGCAGCGCATCCGCGGATCCGGAATGCCGCMGCCGCCGCGCTACCGCCGCGCCGCCACCATCATCTGCTGCCGCCGCTGCCCAGGACGAGCCGCCGCCGCTCCGCCGCCGCTGCGCAACCCGGGCAACTTCTCGGGGGCACAAAAACACACCTACATAAGCAGCAGACCCGGCTTTTTTCCTCTCAGAAGGCAAAGTAACTTCTGTGCGTCACCAGCACCATCTGCCAAAGGCTCCCCGCTGCGTCTCCCGTGTTGCACCTTCTTGGCTTCCTGCACAAAGCTTCCTGGGCGCTCTTCTTTTTAACATATCTACCCTCGGGGCCAGAGCTGGAAGAGAAGAAAACACAAAACCCGTGCGCTTGAACTGCGGAGCGCACGTGTGTTTAAAATGCAAAGGGACGGCCTGGACGGAGGAGCTCTGCTTGGATGKGGGAGCTCTCCTTGGATGAGGGAGCACTCTCTGGATGGGGGAGCTCTCCTTGGATGGGGGAGCTCTCCTTGGATGAGGGAGCTCTCCTT
>NW_026623245.1:1136036-1263027 GCF_030028575.1 Malurus melanocephalus | reverse complement strand
TGGATGGGGGAGCTCTCCTTGGATGGGGGAGCACTCTCTGGATGGGGGAGCTCTCCTTGGATGGGTGCTGTGGCCGCTCTGGGGGCCTCTGAGGCTGTTCATCAGGATCCAATGCTCCAAGTCCTCATACAAATCTTCTTTTCAATCTCATCTCATGTACAACATCCAGCATAAATATGGGAATATTACTCCACTTTTCCTCATCCCCCAGCAACCCAAAACTCCCTCCTTTTTTAGTCTATAGCAACTATGTAATAAGACAATCTTATTTTCCCGTTTTCAGTCACACAACACCCTGATTCTCCATGAGGTAGTGGGGGATGTAACACTTTTTTTTTTTTTTTTAAATTACTGTCATCCTTTGGAATTACATTATAAGGAATAAATTTCCTCCCTTGTCTTCTTCTTTTCCTAAAGCAGAATTCATATTACCATTATTAGTCGAGCGTGGTTGCTGCATGTTTTTGGTGATAAGACATCCAGTGCYTTATAGTATCACTGCACAGGAGCCCAAACCCAGCCCTCCACAAAYTCGGCCACAACCGCAGCGAAGAGGATGCTGGAAGCAGAGGAGCAGAACCAAACACCCATTCACAGAACACAGCGCCAGACGGACGGGAAGAAGGAATTCCAAGGCTGACAACCCCTGTACCTTTTCCCACACAACACGCCTCACACCGACCGAGCTGAAGAGCGGCGTGCCGGCACCGCTCGCACACGGGGTCACAGCGCCGGCAGTACTCCAGGACACGGCAGCGGGACACCGGCCCTCGGGGAATGCGAACCCCGAGTCTCGGGAGCCGCCTCCGGCGGAGCGCCGGCCCCGGGCGGGCGGGGGGACGGGCGGAGCCCTCAGGCGGAGCCGCCCTCTTGCCTCGCGGGGCGCGCGCGGGCGGCGGCGCGCGGCCCTTCCCGCCCTTTCTCCTGAGGGGACCCGGCCCTGAGGGGCCCCCGGCACAGCCCCGCCCTGCCCAGCCCTGCCCCGCAAGGAACACGCGGATTTAGGCAATAAAAACCATCCTTCTGCTTTCCCCGTGTTCAATAGTGTACAAAAGCCTCACAAACTACAAATTCGCGCTCACCTTTTTAAACTCCTTCCTCAGCAGCCGCTCACCAAAACCACCTTGTTTTGTCATAGAAGCATGGAATATGCTGAGCTGGAAGGGACCCGCAAGGATCAATGCAGTCCAGCTCCTGTCCCTGCAGAGACACCCCAGCAATGCCACCCTGTGCATGCCTGGGAGTGCTGTCCAAATGTTCCTGGAGCTCTAGCAGCCTTGGGGCTGTGACCATTCCCGGGGGAGCCCGTTCAGTGCCCCACACCCACAAGGGGAAGAACCTTTTCCTGAGATCCATCCCAAGGCTCTGACACAGCTCGCAGTTCCCTCAGGTGCTGTCACTGGTCACRGGAGTGAAGAGATCGATACCRATAYCRGCCCCTCCACTGCCCCTCACAAATTCTTGGTCCTTTYCCACCCTGGTATTATTCAAAGGAATAACTTCCACATGATCACAGCTTTCTTTTTATGATTTTTTTTTGTTACATTATCTAATTTACATTATAAAATTAATCTATATGACAGGATTTTCACCTACCCAACAAGGACAAACAAAAAACTAGTTTCAAGCCTCTGCTGGCATGCCTGTCACTTCTCTGTTAGCAACAGCAGTCAAGCTGAACTTGGTATTTAATCCTTCAGGAAAACGTATATCCTCTGTTTTGGAAAAAGTTATTTTTATAAAGGATTATCATTATTTTAGCATAATTAAGTCAWAAAAGAACACCTCAGAGAAAAATTTTAAAACTAAACATGGAGCAACACAAGATCAGTTTCATTCGTTTTTCTATAATCTGTACTSTCAAGAATTAAGTAAATTTTTGATGGTGATTAATTCAATTAATTTAAGCATGAGGTTTTGTGCAATCTGTTTTCCAATTAAAAAAAAAGAAAGGCATTATTTTCCTATTAGGAGCTGTCATGTTGCTGGAAATGTTCCTCAATACTGCAGCCTGCTGTTCACTGTCAGCACAACATAAATATCCTGGATGCTCTCATGGTGTATTTTTTTGGGTGTTAATTCTGGGTTCTGAGTATTCAGCATCAAAAACAGAATGGAAGAAGCAACACAAACCAAGACAAAATGTGAGCCTAAGTAAAAAAAGAGCATTTCTGTTTAAAAAAAAAGAGTAGTCTGAATATACTTCCAATTTCACATAACTGTAAAAATTGATGCTTTGAAATATATTGAAGAACTTAATTAAAAGAGATATAAAAACTGGCAATAACAGCAACKTTTTTTCCTCCTCTTTGTGGCAAGGAGTACATTGGCCTGGAACACATACCCTGTGACTTTACTACTTTTTTGGGGGGGGGTTAAATGTAAAAACCAACCAATGTAGCATCTTGGACGAGTAGTACGTGAATGACAGTCACCACTCTGCCAAAGGGACCATTTGATGCTGTTGGGTTTTTTGACGGCTTTGGGGTTGTCTTTTTTTGGTTTTTTGGGGGTTTTTTTGTTAGTTTGCTTGTTTAAAGCAAGCCTTGTATAGAAGATGCCAGAAGTCGCCACATCTCAAATGGACTTCAATCCTCTGTGATACATCCTGCCCATTCTGTACATGTCCAAGAGCTGTGATTAAGAATGAACACTGAGGTTTTCCCTCCCAGAAACATCTGTGTTATGTCCTAGATCTCTGCTCCACAAAATAGCCTTTATAGCTCATATTTTTATGGCTGAATGTACAGCAGATGCACACAGATGGCATATTAATTGGTATTTCAAAACTGGTACCTCTTATTGGAGTTGCAAATGCTTTTTAAAATTATATAAAAWCCCTAAGAACTCGGGGGAGGGATCAGAGCAGGAGCTGTGATCTAGTTCTGCTTGTTTGTTGCCTGGCATTACATTAATCCAATCCTGACTGATGCCTCTCGGTGATTTTACAATTTAACTACAAAATCATAACAGGGGAATTGGCTCTAAGTTCTTATTCCTTGTGGGCAGAAATACTGATTTGCATTAATGAAACGCTCGGATCCAGCCAGAAACAGTGTKAGGAAAAAAAGGAGAAAAGAAAAAATGGAGCCTTTTCCATCCTCATGCCCATCTTGGAGAGACCAGACAGACCAGGCTCTTTCCAGAACCAGCCTGCAGGGAAAGCCCTTCTGATCAACCATGACAGATTGGTTCTGCTGCTGTCCCAGAGCTGTGCAGGACAGCCAGGAACAGCAGATGGATCGAACCTSCCCATCCCACCTCCACACTCGGACACAGTGGCACAAGGTCTCCCAGATCCCATCTCTCACAGGATACTGCCTGCCTTCATCCGGCCTGGGGGGCTGCCTTTCTGCCATCTCTTCACAGAACCTGAGTGACCAATTWAAAATCACTGCAGAAAGCTTAGTCTTCCCACAGAATCTCCTTTTCCCTGCCACAGTAAGGATGGTGGTGTTCCTCACCTTTCCATCTCCTGGCTGCCATACTTGACTCAACTTCCCTCCTACGACGATTCAGACGAGACGTGTCTAAATCTTGCCACGAGTTTACATAACTCCTTCCAAATGTGACTTTCTGAGTGAAGAGGACTTCGATCCAAGCTCTTCATTCTCTCGAGCGCACGGATAACCCCGGCGTGCGGTTCCGGTGGTAGCAGCTCCGCCGCAGCTCAGCATGTCCCTGAATACAGTGACCTCTCATGGACGATGCCGGCACTCGGTGAGCAAGGGACAGTTCYGTCTCAGCTGGGCGTGGGAGGAGAACAGCAGCAGCAATAACAAACTTGTAACGAAATTCATGTTAGGCCCCGATAATTTTTGCCGTTTCAACATAATGAGCCACCTCAGCGTTTCATCTGAGAGTGAGAGAATATTGTGTGACATTCTTTACTTTGGAATACAAAGTAAATGATATTTCAGACACAGAAAAATGTGTTATTTACACTGCACTGTAGCAGCGTTCACCACCACCAGGCTGATCAGCTGGGGGGTGGTGCTGAGTCAAGGAAGGATCCGTCAGGCACCRACACGCAAAATCCTTTCATTCCATTAGTTATTTAGATGCCAAGCAGCCCATTTGATGTCCCTGGCCGTGCGTCCCGGGGCTGTCCCGCGGGGAAGCTGCCCCGGCAGCCCCGCTCGCCCGCTGCGGGCGGGATGTGCTGCATTACGACACACTGCGGATGCGCCCACGTGGGGCTCGGAGTGGCTCCGCGGCACCCGGGGATGGCAGCTGGGGCACACGCCACCCCTGCACCCCCTTCCACGGCATGGCACATGCTCCAGGTCGTCCGGACACTCCAGAAGGCACCTGCTGAGGCGGTGGCCTCAACTGAGCAGCACATAGACAGGGCTGACATGTCCACTTCTCAGAGTAATTTCATTCTTAACAATCACACAGTCTGATTTTCTGATTTTCCTCTAAATGAAAAGGACTAATGTTTGTTCCAACTCTTTGTGATTTAAGTGTCTGTATTTCTTCAGCCACCTGTGATTAGCAAAGGTAGCAAAGAAACCCAAACAAACAAAAAAAAAACCAAAAACCCCAGCCACCAAAAGTAACAAAACTATGGTATCTGCAAGGTATTTATTGCAAAGGCAGATTCTTGAAGACCCTACCCCTTTAAAGTCTGTGAACTCAACCATAAGAAAGTAGACCATGGTGAAGGGAAAAAACATTTAAACAAGTATTTCACCGGGACAGAGATTATTAATTCCTTTAATAATTCCTTTCTTTACCATTACCATTAATCTTCCTCATACAGAGTACRAGCCTACCACAGAGCATATTCCCTACACAGAACAGATTAACAGATTATTGGCATTAATCTGAAAAAAACCTTCCCGCAAAGACATGCTAAATTCCAATGGCTAAGGAGTTCTGGGGTTTTTCCCCACACTCTACTCAATTTGCCAGGATACGGGAAGGGCCCTCTGACACTTTGGAATGTGATGTGAGGGTCCCTCCAAAATGGAAAAAGGGAGACTGACCTGACTACAGGACAATTCCTCTTCTTACCAATGACAGCAACACAGCTGGGACATTGTTTGCCTGAATTAATTTTCTTTCAAAATTTTAAGRTTCAGGTTCTCTATGACATTTGCARTGTATCTCAGAGGAAATACMACARTTTATAYACRAAACAGCTGTAGTAATGTGTTAAACTATGCTAGAAATCCTCACCTTCCATGTGGCTCCAGGAAGGACAGAATATTCCACCTGTTGGGGGTCCACCCAAGGTCACTGGTATAATTCAGAAAGTGTCACGGCCACTTCTGAACAGGTGACACTGGTGGCAGTGACAGCCTGCTCCCATTTCAATCACCCATGTTTACAGTTTCCTCTTCCCCTAGTATTTTCCAGCAGCGGTCCCTCCCTTCACAAGGTGCAAAAGATTCCTGCACGCCCCTCCCTCCTGCCCTGGCACACGGATGTGTGCACTGACCTGACTCCTCTGACCTGGCTCTGTCCAGGGAGGCTACTCCTGACTTCCCTCTGCAGGGAACTGCTCCCTGCGGGTCCAAGGCTTACTGGAATTCACTCCTGCTTCTCAGCAACTTCCARTCAATCCCTAAGCAGAAAGGATTTTTATTCAAGTCATTACTGGGAACAACTTCCAGTAAGGAGCGAGACAAACAAGAAAACAAATCTAAAGGCAATGTTCCACCAAATCACTACAAAATCACACACCACAGGCTGTCGAGATCCATCTGTGTGACTGCTCATTGCACCAGCTCAGTTGAAGTGACATATGTAAGGCATCAACATCTCTGCGCTTGTTAATCAAGCAAGAAAGTTGTTTCATAGTCTCTAATAAYGTAAATCTCAACTTTTTCAACTGTATGAAATTTTACATTTACAATATTAGTAGTGTTAGCCTACATGCTACTCATAATTAGACTGAGCAATATAACATTACAGAGTAAAAACTTGTGTGCATGAATAGTTCACTGTTCAATAACCAAAAACTTGGAAAACAAGAAAAACCCAGAGAACACTGTACATTCCATGAAAATAATTTAAGACACTGTATTGGTCACATGTTCAGGAAACTGTCACTTGGAAACGCTTGATTTTGCAATTTATCTGCTTTCCATCAAAATCAATATTTGAACATATTTTAACAATCACAATACATTAAAACCCTGGTTCCTTACATTTCTTTGATTTTAAAACATATTGGAGCTTCTTAGAGCTATTCCTTTTAGATGRTTCCCTGGGTGGTGTCCAAAGTAAGGAAAGGATGTAAGCACTTGAGCAAAAGATGGGTAAAAAGTTGGAGACTGGTGCTTACTCAAAATGATGTTCTTTGGCTGCCAGCTAGAACATGGAGCTTTACCTCCATTGGGTAAATGTTCAGGGAACTRCAGTGCCCCAGCCTTTGTGTGCTTACTCCCATCCACTCTGCTAGTTTCACTTCCCACAAAAAGTTCTATATCAGAATATTTTGCAAAATATTAATTTAATTCTTTTTATTTTTGGCACTTAATTTGGGAGGGAGGGCAGGTGGGAAGTGAATGGAAAGAAAYGTGAGAAGAGAGAAAACAACTATTTCAGAATGAACTTTTGCACAAAGGAATGAAATTACATTTGAATRTATCAGTTTCAGTGCACAGGAGAGATGACATTTTAAAATAACTTTATTTTTGATCCTCTTTCAAAATTATGTTTAACATCATCAGAAATGAAATAAGAAACTTACCCAGCAAATTTAGTTTTAAAAGCATTTAATGACATCGCATATATTTAACAGATAGGGTAAAAGTCTAGAGGTACAGTTCGATACAACTGAAAGCCAGTTCCAGTACTACTCTTGACTACAGGCCCAGTCATTGAAAGTTCATTCCTATTAAATGTAATTTTTGATTGTGCAGTAAGATGAAAATTTTTCATTACAATAGTTACAGTGACAGAAATGCACACTATGTATCAAAGAGCAAGGTAATGTAGCAAAATTATAACACACAGTGCTGCAGCTGACAAGCAAGTAACCATTTGAGTAACATTACTTTTCCAGTAAATGCTTCAGTTCCACTTTTACACTTATCGATGATTTTAAAGGGTTTATTATACATCTAGTCTTATTATACTTTGTACTAGAATTATCTGAAACATACAATATAATGTATTTTGGAAAAAAAAAAAAGAAAGAAATTTGAAATTACAGCTTATTTAAAACTGTACCAGCCTGTTAATCCATCTTGAACACCAACATTCTTATCTGTCGTACTTGATGCCGGGACGCTTCGGATGGTGTTAATACCAACGTTGGGCTGTGAGTCAACGCATACCTGCACTCTGTTACAGCAAAGAGAACACACTACCACTTTAATTCCTGTTAGAATCGCAAGGGGAGGCTCTACTAGTCAGGACTCAGCATAACAACCTTAACTGGAAGTGAATGCCTTTCAGAATTTGTACATTGGTTTCTCATGTGCACAGTAGATTCGAAAGCACCGCTGCCTTGCATACCAATAGCACTAGGAGTGGGTTATTTTCCAAGACAGCCTCACAAAATTGAGGAACAGTTTAAATATTAAGATCTAATCTACATTAACTTCATTTAAAAAAAAAACAAACCAACAAACAAAAACAAAAACAAACCCCAAAACCTGGTCCTCCCTCTCCCACAGAAGCTGCCCAATGCACCTCATACGTTTGTAACTTTAGATTCTTTTTTTTTTGTTGGCTTTTTTATTTTAAAACGCTCTATAAATAAAAAAATGTCAATCACATTGAGGAACATGAGGCACAGAGAGTAACGTATTGGTTCTGAGCTCGCATGCTGGAATTCCACTGGAACGGTCAGAGAAGTGCAGTGTGTGGAGATGGAATTCACTTCTTTTTACCAAAAAGGCTGAATCTTTTCTCTTTGTCTTTCTCTTTGTCTTTCTCCCGCTTGCCAGGGCTAGACTCGCTGGTTATTGTGACGCTGGCAGGCAGGGTCTGGGCACGGCTGGAGGCTGGAGTGCTCTGGGTGGTCGGGGACACTTCGATTTTGTCTGAAGAGATTGCTGATGTGATGGCCTGAATCCACGTGTTCATCTCCTCCTTCAAAATCCCCAAAGGCACAAAACCGTTACAACCAGCACACCCCTCTGACTCCCGTGACATTGTGGAGGGGGAATGGACACAGGTGAGAAATGCAAGGAAAACCAGCTCCACCTCATCCCCTCTGGCTGTGCACTTCCAAAGATACCTCCCATAGGCTGTAGCTCAGCAGCCCTGAGTCTACACATCACCCACACACAGARTGCACTCCAGCTCTCAACAGCTGGTTCTCCCCGTGGTACAACAGCACAGCTATCAAAGTAATAAACGGTAAGAAAACTACACTTACATCATCTTTGGCTTGGAAGAGGTATTCATTGCCATCGGTCAATCTGGAAAGAAAGCAACCATCACAAATTTAGTTCAGTAGTGGTCACACTGCTTTAGCTCCTGCTTGTTCGGCTCCAGCACATGAGCAGCCTGAGGCACACAGGACTGCAYAGGACAATGCTCACATGCCAAACACCCCCAACAACTCCTGTTTCAGCCACACACATGGCAGCTCCAGGCTCTGGACATACTCAAGGTGGTGCTTGTGTTTCTGTGTGSCTGCTTGCTCAGTACTTGTTCTTTCAGGTACATATTTTCTCTTTCACAAAACACACTATCGAGGCTTACTCAATACTTTAAAAAGWAAAAGGTCACAGGCAGCACCCAGAGCTTTCACTGCTCATGTGAAAACCCCACAAAATTCTGCAGCTGCTCTGCCCTTGTAGCTATGGTGTGGTGCTGGCTCCTACACTAAGTATTAGTGTTAGTGATGAGCAGCTGCCTCTCCTCACAGTGAAGGCCAGAGTCTCCCCTCWGATTCCTGTGCTGATTTTACTCAGGTCATTTAATTGGGATACATTTAACAATGTATATGATGATACACATAAATTAAAAATCAACTGAATGACACCAGAACAAGCAGGAGGCAGAGGCAGCGGTAGCTCTGCTACAGGCTTCCCCATCTTTTCTAACAAGAAGCCAGCATTTAAACAACTCTTTATGAAATGAAATTAAGGATTAAACAGCAAAACAACAGTTCCTGAGTAAAGGAAATATCTATATGCAAGTAACCGAGGAGCCTAATGCAGGTAATGAAACACTGGCAAAAAGGGCAGCTGTTTTTTCTGCCTAAYTTTGCATTTGGAACAGCATATCCTTCCATTAGCAATTCAGAGAGGTTTAAAATAGTTTAAAGGATGAATCATATAGCTGCAGGCCTGTCTTTGAGAAAGGTACATCTCCCTAAATATTTGCTATATATTTTTACATATATTTTCCATAAAGCAAATTTTCCCTGGACAGGGATTCTATGATCTTTAGAGGATTCCTGTACYGATATAGTATTACACCACCATCCYCTCTGCTCTGCCAAAAAAATCCAAACCAYRTGTCTTGAAATATATMACCTGATCAGTTCATAAAGTAAATCTCCTTTGACAGAATGATCTCATAGCTATGTAATGACAAATATCTTTTAACTGTTGCCACTAGAAAATTGTTCAGTAAAACAAAGTTTCCCAAGGAAACGCCTTTTTTTAACCTTTGAGCAACAGGTCATTCACACASTTCAGAGTGAAATGGTTTGTAACTATACTGTCTAGACCTGAAAATGTGAGAGATGTCTTCATTAGCTCCTAAATTCATGCTGAAAAAATTAAACAAGAGGCTTGATTTGGAAAAGAGCAGAACCATGATCAGTGTTCTCAAACAGTTCCAGAGGGAGTGGCTGAAAAGCCTAGCACTGTGAAATACAGGCCCCTAACTCCAGGCACACACATCTGGTCTTGTCCCAGATGAAAGCGCTCTGATTTTATTGTGACACTGTTCTGTGCTTGCTCCCTTTGATGAGCAAACCACGACTCAGTGTTGGGAAGAGCTTGCTCAGAAAAGCAGATGCTGCAGTTAATTCATGATCAGTTCCAAGGCTGGATTTCCCAGTAAACACACCCATCACAGCTTTCTCCAAGGGCAGAACACTGCCCCAAGTWTACCTGAGCTTGAACACATGCTTTTTCTTTTTGTAATCGACTGCTACTTCACAGACCGCGTCCTTCAAGCTGACAGGGATCTCGTTGTGRTAGGGGATGCCAGAAGCAGCAGCTTTCGAGTCCTTGTAGAAGCCCATCTCTTGGTTGTTTATGACACAGTACACGTTATGCCATGACCTTCAAGACATGGGGAACAACAAAAGCAGTTAAAAATACAATGCTCTCGCCTGCAGAACTGGAGAAACCAAACGTAACTATTTCTTGTACGTTAGTGGAGATTTGTTTARTGTGAGGATGTGAATATTGCCTATGATGTCCCATGAAGTGCAGACAGAGAATTYTTTCATAGAAGCACAGTTTTAAGACAAAAGCCAAAAGGAACAGAGATTCCCAGAGYTCCCTCTGATAGCACATGAGCATGACCTCACAGTGGGAGGACTGTTTGGCAGACTGGGCACTTTGCATTCTTAAGACAGAAGCTGATTGACCTTTTAATGGCTCTGTTGGAGAAGAAATTCTCACTTGCTGTAAACTGATTAATGGAATGGAATAGACTGTATGTGAAATCCTTGATTGACACAAATACTCTTAGTGGCATCATCTACCTCATTCTCTAATAGAGCTGTGAAAACAATTACTGGAAATAAAAGTACCCACACTCTAGTACTGCTGGCTGTCACTGCCACAAAGGCTTTGTCTGGTGTGAACAACTCCAGTGGAACAAAAATSCTGGTACTGTACTCACTGTACTACTCCTGCTGTACTCACTTCTGATCTCAGCTCTGCCATGTGCTTCAGCTCCTACCATATCCCACAGACAATGCTGCAGCTCAGCACTTGCTGTGAACATTTCCCTTGACAGTCAAGTCATAAATCTGGTTTCAAGAGCGAAGGACCCCAGAAGGCTTTTTCAGTGCAGACAAATCTCAAAGTTTTGCTTGTTTGAGACCTGCAGGACATTCTTTGGGAATGGAATTGACTATGGCACACCAATCGTCCTCTGTTCATGCTGAACAGATTACAAAGTAGGTGAAAAGTTGTAATGTGCAAACAGAAAATGTCAGAAGAATACGACCATTTCTAGGCTCACACCTACGTGGTTTTCTTTTCTTSTAGTAATGTACAACTTGAGAGATCTGGAATCAAATCCCACTACTGCCACAAATCCATCATGAGAAGTGGGAAAGTCGTGGTATCTCTCCGCCTTAGTTTTCCACCTGACAAATGTGGCTAATGCTGCCTTTTGTACCAAATATCTTTAGACTGCAGTTCCCCATCTGCAGCATTCACTCCCTACAGCAACAGGAGCCTGGGAGGTCTCTGGGAGCTGGAGGAGGCTGGACATGGATGTGCCATCTTGGGAGAGCCCTTGGCTGTCCTGCCCTGTGTTACACAGGGAGCACTTTACCTGCTGGAGGCTTTCTTGCTGTGTGTCTCCCACTCGTGCTTGCGGTGTAAGAAGCCTTCCATCTGGGCTGAGGGGATCTCCTGGGTTTTGGCCGGGAGGGTAGCAGCAGTCTGGGCCTGAACGCCGCTCTTGGCTTTGCGGTCTGACGTCGGGGAGGGAACGGGACTGGACTCTTTGGAACTTGTCCTCTGTTCTGCAGCTCCATTGACCATTTCRTTAGTTTCTGCAGTTTCTGCCACCTAGGAACAGTGGAGAACACGTTCAGCCAGAAGCCCCCAACACTGAGGTATCCTGCAGTTAATCTGTCTCCCTGAACAACGTGGCTGTGTATAAACTTTGCCTGGACAATGACACAGGCCAATAAGTTCTTTCTCGCACTCCATGGAGACACAGGAGGCCAAGGAAATTAGAAGGTAGGAATGGATTAGTACTCATTTTACAGGTGGAGAGATGGGAAAATAAGAGCAGCTGAACATCAGTGTGAATCTTACTGTGCTTTRCTCTGCTGGTCAATTCTTTTATACATAGTTACTCCTAGAATGAGAGCAATCATCTGTTGCTAAGCAGTCAAATGTTTGGAACAGTAACAATCACACTTTCTGCAAACCTAGAGGAACAGTAGAAGTTATACACATCAGCCACCTTAAATACATTTATGGAATTACTGGGGCATTAGAGGTCCATAAAAGGTATTAACTATGAGTCAGCAGAGAAAGATGTCATAATAGCCCAGGAGCATTTACAAAAATGTGTGCAATTGATTTGTTTCTGTAAAAGCTCCTTTCCCACTTTCCCCATTCCCCTAGTGACACAACAAAATCAAAACATGCAGAAATTAGAAAGATTACACCATGCATTTCATCTCCACCATCCCAGTTAGGATACTGGATCGTAAAGACAAAGGGAATGAGGTCACATGTCAATTGATTGAGGTCTGGTTCAGACTGGCGTTATTAGGTGGATTGGATTTTGGTTAAAGGAACTGAAAACCACCACAGTCACACAGCATCACACAACTATTTACCCCCAAACAAAGACAGAACCAAGGCCTTGCCCATCACTTGCTTTGTTGGTCGCGTTGCCTGGCGCACTGGGATCGATAGCCTAGAGAGCAGCCGTGTTTCCAGCAGCTCTCACTGGTCAAGCTGGCGACGTCTTCAGGAGCCATTCATCCAAAAATCATTTAAATTGGAATCCTAATGGCTATAAGCTTTTGAAATGCAGCTTGGTCCCAGTTTTGGTTTTTTGTTTTTTTTTCTTGTACCATTACTTTGACATATAGAGCCGTTGGTAGCAGCTCAGGAGTTACACAACCAGTGTGTAGTATTATTATTAGCAAGTTACTAAAGCTCAGTGCTGCTATTGCTCTAGTAGATTACAAACATTCTGGACTGGTTTTATGCAGACAAGCAGGTTTTTGTGAATGACACACTAATTAGACATTCCCACTTCTGCACATGGCCTGGACAAATCAAAAGCAGCCGAATTATTATGCAACAAACTCAATTTTGTCACTGTTTGCTAGAACTTCTTATACCTGTYCCATATCCATTATCATGCCTCACACCTTGTACCTCACCATTGGCCTAGGAAGATCTGAGTGTCWGCTTGCTCTGAACATGGGAAGGATTGGTTAACTGCCTTTAGCAACCTAAACCTCCAGAGTACAGACACTACACCCCCAAATTGGGAGAGAATCAGAGCTCACATTGCGTTTCAGTCAGATTTGCTTTACTCTGTCACTACAGATACATATCCTTATGCTGCTCCTTCACAATTAGGATCAATCTAAGCCATCAACCCTCACTACCTGTATCCAAATCTCAAAGTATAACAAAAATGTTGCATTAAAGCAGGGGAGAAGGTAAACAGATGAGGCTGAACATTATCCAAACACTGCCAGAACACAGGTAGTGGAATGAACAACCCGAGTCACAACTCATCACCCATGCCAACCACCTACAACCAACAGATCCTTTCAAGAACAAGGAGAGTCCTTTGCACACCTTTCTGTCCAGTAACACTCCTGAACCTCAAACTTTGCTTTGCCACTGGCTGGTGCCCTGTCTGAGAGATCTGACACCTCTGACCAGCACTGAGGAACCACACAGTCCACAGGAACTTGTCTCCACAACCTAAATGAACTCCACAGAGTACCTGCCCCTCTCACTAACAGAGAAAACAGCGTGTTTGCTGGAGTGGTACCAGCCAGATGTGAAAACAGGACTGATTTGGGGGTACCTAGAGCCCCTAATCGAGGCAAACCAGACCAGTTTCAAACCAGCAGCCACTGCACAGCTACTCAACGTAATCTATGGGAAATAATATGAATTCAGTGATGCAATCTGCAGCCCTGTGGCTTTGAACAGTAACTGCCAACTTYAATCACACTATCAGACCTGCACCTTCTACGTCAAATTCTACTGGTTGTAAAAGGGCTATGAAAAGCTTTTCTGATGCTCTTTCAGGTTTTATTTCCTTTCATGTATTATCTACAATTAACAGAAAACAAGCAAAATAAATCATGAACAGCTCTGCAAAGGATGTGTCATGAAAACAAAGAAAAAACATGAGCTGAACATACATAAATAAAAACATGCGTGAGGCATGCGGAGACAATGCCATGGAGGACAAACAGCAACAGCAAACTCCTGTTACAGCACAACAGTTCTCGTGTACATGACACAGCTCTCTCCATGGGGCCTGAGGGGTTAGTTGGAAGTGCTTTAGTGGCTACAAGCTACTCTGGAAATCTTTAAAGCAGGACTGGGACATGCAACAAGACAGGTGGTGACAAAGACGGAGGCGCCCCTTTGGTTTTYACAGTGCTTGAAGCAACATCTACTCAGTTCATCAACTCAAGGCTCTGCCCCACAGCTGAAGAACCAAATGATTTGCCTGGTTCAGATGCAAACAGATGCCAGCCTCTAGGCTGTTCTGGCAATAGGACCTTCCTAATGCCTTAAGCCAGTCCCACAAGCTGCAATAAATAGGTGAAATCTTATTCTTCTRGTGCCTGAAATGATGATCTTAATTGATGACTTACTTTTTCTTCATTGTCATAAAAGCGGAATTTTTATGCAACTGTACTAATACAAATAAAAAAAGGTCTATCTCTATAAATTCATTCTACAGACTACTTTTTCACCAGAATACATTTGAAGGCTCTGCAGATGGTGTAATCTGAAGCTACAGCTACCCTGCCCTGAGAACTGGCACATTTTCGAGGCACAGGGCAACCACCAGAGCATCCCCATAAATGCATATGGAATTTTTAAATGCATTAAGAAGCTATATGCTGTTATCCTGATAAAAGAAAAAAAAAAACAACATGCATCATGAAGTGGAAAGACAAAAGTACGGTTACTGAAGCACATCCTTTCAATCGCCGCTCTCACTTTACAAGCTCAGCYCACACAGAACAATCCAGCTGCACTGCTCAGCCAGTTGTCAGAAGCCAAAATTCTGATCAACAGCAGCACATCTTGTGCCTCACAGCAGAATTGACACAGCTCTGTACACCTGAGATATTGCAACACAGGACTCAACAAACTGAGCTTGAAAGCTCTCATGGAAGACTGAAGTGCAGATGGTAAAGATGAACATGGAAATGCATTATGTAGCATGGCAATAAAATAAAATTTCAAAAGAAGTGWACAGGTGACATATAAGGCTGCGCTAACCAACAAGATGATGATCTGAGATGTGCTTGAAAATCACTTCACATTCCCTGCCACAACTGTAACAGAATTTATAAACATTAGAATGTACAACAGCTCACTCCAGAAGAGAAAGGTGGAACTACTGAGTACTGTGGAACATTGGCAGAGTCTGTGTGCAGACTCAGAACTAACTGGAATGGACTTCTTAAAGGCAAACCTGTGCTGAAAGGCATTTCCTGCCAGAGCCCTCGGCTGGGAACTGTTTGCTCTGCTGCACTGTAAGAGCCCTGATAGCCACATATCCCAGCCTGCCAGGAGCCTTTCCTGCACTGAATATGACCCCAGAGAGTCAGGTTCAGTAACAAAGAGAAGTGTCCTTTCACTCAAAGCATTAACTGAAACAAGGAGGCTCTGCAGGAAGGGGATGAGGAGGGGAGCCAGATTCAGCTCCTGTGTTGCATTAACTCCAGAGACATTTACTGGCATTGTCATGGCTGCACATGAGGATTCTTGGCATGCATCCTGACTCCACTGGGACACCTCCTATCAAGGAGCAAGTAAGGCATGGAGCATTCAGCCTGCACCTAGGTAAAATAATGAGCTGGGATCTTAGATAATGTATTTTATTTTGTTTTTCAAGGAAAGCTTCACAACYTCTTCCCAAGGGGACACACCCTATTCTCCTTTACACCCCTGCCTCTCTGGTGCCCAGAAAATCAAATTGCTGTAGCGCCAGCTGGACAGGACCAAGGCCAAAGGGGGCCCACCACAGCAAGGTCACAATTCTGCATGAAGACTAAACCCCCAGATAAATCTAGATACTGGTTTTGAATGGTTTATTTCACGTTTATTTGTCTCTGCAGTCAATGAGTCCATTCTGTATGGAATGTAATACAACTAACCTTAAGGCTTTTATTTGTCCACAGTCACACTCCCCCCTCCCAGCCCTTCCTGCCCAGCTCACTCGTGTGGATTATCTTTGGCCTGGTACATAACTCTTGCTAATGCAGCTGATTTAATAAAGTTGCCGTGCTGAGACCTGTTAGTATAACTCGATGCGTCATACCTGTCAGGTCCTAGTGCTCTTCTTCATTAGGATGTAATCTCATTACATCTCAATTACTCATATAAAGGACGCATTTGCTGGAAAATCTTAATACTATTAGCAACATGAAAAACTCACAGTAAATAACATGAAATAAATGTGTCACCTTAAAACAACTAAGTGTCAGTGGGGAGATTCAAATAAACAAAGATTAAAGTGAAGCAAATATATATCCAAGGAGCTGCTAATTAAATAAAAGTCAACTGATGGGAAGGAAGAGAAAAGCAGCAGGGAAATCTGAAGCCAGAAGATTAAACCAGTACCAGTAAACCATACTGAAAAAAGGTTTCTTTTGCTGCAAGTGATTCTGTAGGTTACAGTCCAGACCATGAGCGGTCATTGGCTGTCCGTCTGCTAATAAAGTTTTTGTAGTTTTGGTAGGTTTGGGAGCGGTAACTAACCCGTGGAGATTCCTGGTCTGAAGGCAAACCATTTTGGGAAACCTGTTCTCCTTTTGTCCCATCCCTGTTGGGAGAGAGGAAGAAGAAAAGAAATTGGATAAGGCTCTTAGAAGTCACCCGTCTTGTTCACCAAAATGAGATTTTCTTACTGAATATTAATTTTAAGAAATTTAAGCAAGTTCCTAAAATCCTCAGGCCCAACTAAATAAATCCAGTTATGATTTACTGATGTGAAGGGAGATTTAACCAGACTTTACTGAGTTGCCTTACAAATAAACCTCCTCCTATCACATAAGCAATTTCATAAATGTCAATGTTCCATGGATGCAGCTTAAAATTTSTAATGGAATGCTCATCAAAGAAAAAAGCCAAGGTTGTTCAGAAACTGCAATTTGTGGCCCAGGGAGTGTAAAATCAGTATTCCTGTTTTTGGATCAGGGATGCCTCAGCAGTGGCAACTGGAAAATGTGAACYTAGCAGGGAATTCAGGAGTTTGGGAGAGGTCCTGTCCCCAGAAACCACCAAATCTTCTAACAAGGGTCATATTCCAAACCCATACAACCTGCTCTCCTTTTACAGCACATTTTCAGCCCAAGGGTTCCCCGAGTGAGGTACAGAGCCCAGCTCACCATTGCTGCTGGGAGTCTCCATCCTCTGCAACCTTGGACTCTGGAGTGGGCGGCTTCCTCTTCCGCTCCTCCTCCTCTTGCTGCCGACGGACTTCCAGCAGTTCCAACTGTGAGAGGAAACATTTTTGATGTAAAAGCACTGCCCATTTTGCAGGGTTTTCTATAAATTAACAACAACTCTGTCTATTTTTCTGAAACATTACTGAAATGAAAGTGAATTGGACTAAAATTGGAAAGTTTTAAAAGCATCAGTCATGCCAAGTTTGTGGCACCAAATTTGTCAGGGAGGGCATCAGCATCAGAGCCTCTGACAGCAGCCCACAACTGGCTATGTCTATTTTCCAACTCATTCTRTAAGAACAAAACCCAGACAAACAWRAAAAYAGCCAAAGTTATTAAAATATCCAAAARCAACATCCTCTTGTCTGTTTGCCAAACACAGAAATAAAATGTTCCATGTCTGAATCCCTGAAATAACCCATCTCCATAAAACCAGCCTGATTTTGTGACAATGCTGAGAAATTCCAGTTCCTTTTGTCTTCAGCTGTGACGTTCAGGTGTGTGAAAACCCAGGCCACCTCAATTTTAGTATCTAAAGCCAAATTGATCTCCAAAGATGGTAAAATGCTCTCTGAGCATTAATGACTGCCATTGCAGCTGTGTTCAAAATGGGGTTTGGGGTTTTTTTTGCTTATTGTGTCTTCCTAGGGGACAATACAACCTTGCACTGAAGCAGTCACGACACAACAAACATCACCATCACTGCCCSTCTCCCCATCACTTTCATCTTTAACCAAAAATAATTTGAAATGTTCAGATCTGGGTCTCTTCACTCAGAATCCCCCTTCCATTTTAGAGCCCAACCAGTACAGCAGAGGGCTGGACCAAATTGCTCAGCTCTGAAATTTCCTTCTGGGTTATTACTCCCAGGCCCAAGAGAGCTTCTGCTGTCTCCTGAGGTTATTTATCATTTGAGCTTTTTCCTTGCAAGTCGTTRAGCTCAAATTAACAAGAGAGGGTTTTAGTATGGGAGAAACATGAAACTTCAGGCCCTGGGTGGTTGGCTGAGGTTGATCAACAAACAACCAACAGCTGTAGCTCAGGTTRGTGATGCTGGTAGTTATTCCAAACCATCAGCCAAGAGGAATGGTCAGGGWGGTTCAGAGCACTCACCGTGGTCAGTCTCTCCAGCGCTGCAAATCTCTCGTCCCAGGTAGCTGCAGATTTCTCAAACGCTTCGTGCCGCTTGATTAATTTTTCCACTTCATCAACGCTCTGCCCTATTTCACGACTGGACAGGTAGGGCTCCTGTCCCAGCAGCCAGGCCTCAGCCACGCTTGCATCTCTGGAGAATTGGTGCACCTCCAAAACTGAACAAAGAGGGCATAGGTGTCAGAGCCATTAATGCCACAAAGAAGAGCATCATGGAGCATTAGGCAGCTTTGTGATTTTCTTAAACACAGCTCAGGGAACAAAATACATGTACTTGGCTAAGTGTTTCCATTATCCAAATTGAGTGAAACTGATAATTGAAAAGACACAAATTTCTCCTGTTGGCTTTGTTTGAAGGAGAAAATGCRTGTTTCATTTTGCAAGTTTAGTTTGGTTTTTTTTATTCTAATCTGCTGTAACCTACTAACTTCAGCATAGAAATTGGAATGTGACAACTGCAAAATACAATAAAGCTACTACACCAAGTTCTGAATTTGGTCACATAGAGCAAGCCCTTTGGTGCAGATTTCTTGACTTCAAATTTCCCATTATTTAACAACCAACAGGTGTGAACTTTGAAGCTATCCCAGCACAAACACACTTCAAAGCACTGTAACAAAAAAGTGAGGAGCTGCAGGGTTTTCTCAATGCTCAGACAGTGAAAAGAGAAATGGTCCAGCACAAAAAAAATCTGGCGGTGTTCTTACTCAGTCTCAGCCACTCCCATCTGTCTTCCCACTTGTCAATCATTTCTTTTCTCTTTTCTGTCAGCTGCAGGAGCTTTTCCTTGATCTGGATGGAGAGAAGAGACCTGTTACACAAGCACCAAGCAGCAGCTTCCCCCCACCCTGCACTGACAGACATTGAGTTCCTCAGGAAGTGACTTCACTCGCAAACAACAGCTGGTTTTCTCTTCCAAGTATTAAAAAATGTGACATTTCCATTAAAATATCACATTTGCATAAGCATTCAGTGTCTGTTAAAAGCTACAGCACCCAGAGTATTTGATAAAAGGGCATAATGGGCAAACAAATGTAAATAGTGCAATCAGGTACTGAATCTTCTGCCCTTTTAATGTGAATAATGCAAAATATGCAGCTCAGGATTGTTGCAGAAGCTCTCCCCTTCCTGAAAAGGAAGTGCCTCACAATGTTTGGCTATCCTTGCTTCCCCAAAGGGAGGTAAGAGAATCAAGGGCTAAACCTCTATGCTCTGGCCTAGACACATCAGAAAAGAAATCAAGGCTTTAAGCAGTTGAATATGATTCTCTTAATATTCCTTGAATTTATTCCYTACATAACAAACATTATCCTGCCCATTTCCCTGCAGGCCTCTCCACAGSATTCCATTATCCCTGCAGGAAGTTCAGGCTGTCTCACAGCTGCCTCTGCCCTTGCTCAAAGAAGCCACATTTCCATCCCAGAGCAATTCTCTGCAGAATGGAATGCAACAGCTTCTTTGCATTTTCTGGGCTGAAAATGACATTTCAAACCTCAATGCCACCTCTGCTACCCACCATGAATTCCAGAGTGGAGTTATATCCTGATTTCCCAACAGCACAGAAGTGCACCAGTATCTGAGGTGACATTACTTTTCTGTGGGTGACACGGGGCAGGTTTCCCCCATAGAAAGAACCCCTAGAGGCCCAAGGCTGTACACAGGGAGCATGGTACCTCCTCAGATGCGTAGTGTTTCCTGGCCAGCAGAGACTTGCCAAGTTCAATGCACGTGGTGAAGCTGTCATTTCGGGCATCAATTTCCGCTTTGATTCCTTGGTGATTGTTCATGAGGAGTTCCACGGATGAAACATCCCTAAAATGACCAGAAACATGGATTTTGGATTTAATAGCTGTTGTATTTTCAAACTCACCTGCAACTCAAGGAGAAAAGAAATTGATTGCTGGATTGTGTTTGTAGTTCAGGAAGCCTTTCCCTAGGAACAGCACCATCCTGGTCTGAATCAGAGATCAAATAACCCCAGTGTGAGACCAAATCTCTTTGGGTACAATTTTCCATGGCAATTATTCCAGCAGCCACACACACAAGCAAGTTGCTGCAGCAGCAGGCTCTGAAAGCCACTCAGTGACACTGAGCCTCACAGATGTTCCTCAGCTGACCTGCAGCATTATCTTTTGATAGAGAAGARATGCCTCACATTACCTTGGCTTTTCCTGGGCTTCTATCTGCCGGATAACATCTTCCATCCAGAGCATGAGATCCCGAACCATGCTGAAGAAGCGGAATTTGTCTCCGGTGTCCACCAGCCGCACCCTGCGGCCCTCACAGGCATCCAGCAGTGCCTTCCATGCCTCTAGAACCTCATTTTCCCTCTTTTGGATGTCATCGGCCTTGTCCCCAGCATAGGCAGCTTGGAGGCGAGCTGCATCCTCCTGAAGTTGTCGCACCTGTGACAGGTTTGGGACAGACAAAGCCGTCAGTGGGTTTGTGACTTCTGAGTCACAAATACAGGGACACTTCTCTGCTAATTCATCCCTTGAGGAGCTTTCTAAAGTCACTGCAAATGCACTTGGTCTGTTGACACTAGAAAAGTCTGTCCTGTTTTTAACCCAGTATTATCCCTTAGAGAAGACTGTTGGATCAARGGACCCCCAAAATAGCAAAGATCTGCCACTGCCTGAACCCACTGCAAGACACAGTGCCAAAACAAAGTGGCTGTTACATGCCAGGGCATCAAATTCCCTTCCTCTCACATATGTGACAAAGGCACTTGGGAACTCTGTATCCAAACCACTACTCCAGGTGACAGAGGTAATTTTTCAAAGACAGAGATAATGACTTCAAAAAAAAAGAAAATTTGGAAATGTTAAGAACCTTCTACTAACAGAAATCTCTTCCTTTCAAACACTGTCTTGGGCCGTCAAATGCTAATTTGTGACTGTTTCACATATTTTTTGAGCCAGGAAACATTTTATTAGCTCTTGTCTAATGATTAAGTTTTTAACATCAAATCAAACAGCCTTCTAGCTACAGACACAGAAACCATACCTCTTTCATAATGATCCACCTCGGTGCTCAGGCTGTTTCACCCAGAAATTATCCTGAGTGCTTTCCCCACAGCTCTGTGCTGTGATTACACATTCCTTCATTTAGGTCTTGATTATAATTACCTTTTTGAGAGACTGGGATTGATGTTTTGTGAAGTCTCCCATTTTCTGTATAAAATCTACAGCTTCTGAAAGTAAACACCTGGAAAATCAAATGCTTGCTCTATCTCCTTTGTTTTAGTGTAAATTGCAAYATAATCAAGAATTGGCTGGCATCTGGGCCATAAAATCTCTTTCCTGACCTACTGGGATAAATACAGTCAGTGGTAATTCCTCAATTCCTTATGCAACTTGCTCCCTTCCCAAATTCTCCTTCTGGCAGCTGTATGTTGTATTTTGATTTAGAATCCCTGCTGTGCTGTATGAACAGCTACCACCTTCTACTTGGCACACCTTGGGTTCAAAAGATTCATTAATTAGATCAAGTTTGTGTGCTTTTAAAAATCTTAGCCTGGTCTGTGGACTATAGATCTCTTTTGCTCTTAGGAAGCACAAAGAAAGGCCTTATTGAATTCAGAATACCCAGGTGGATAACCAAGTCAGAAAGCCTCTGTGTAGGACTTTGTCTCAGAAAGGAAAAATAAAGCTCCTGGCACTAAGGGCTTGATTGGGGCTTTTTGATGTTTTTAAAAACAAAAAAACCAAACTGACCAACCAAAATAAAACTAAACTTCAAAAAAGTCAGCTAGGCTTATACATTCCTTCTTATTTTGTATTTGAAATAAATACAGAAGCTCTCTGCCTCTCTCATTTCTTCAACCAAGAACAGGAAATGGAATAACACCCAACAATCGCCAACATGTTCAGAAGCCTGTGTACTTACAGATTGCTACTTTAGATAATCAATCGAATGCAGTGACAGAGCAGCAAACAGACAGATAAGAAAAGGACGCAGGTGAGGTTATTCCCACAGCAATACACTYAGGGAATGGCTGACAGCACTCTGTCTCACAGCCACAGAGGGGCCAAGGGCAGCAGCAAACTCTGCAGCTCAGGTTCCCACACCCACAGTTCACCTGCCACACACCTGGGTGCCCAGGGCCTGGATATCGTGCTCAAACGTCGTGTGCATTCTCTGTAGTGTTTCCACCGTGTTTTGGTCTCTACCAAGCTCCTCGGGCAGTTTCTTATGTTTGTCTTGGATACGTCCTAAGATCTCCTTGGCATCGTGGTAAAATTTGTGCAGTTCATAAGAGGCTGCAAGGATYTGTGTTCTCGTGTCAATGAGCTCCAGGAGATCTGCCCAGGCCTCATTGAGTCCATCCTTCCACTCGGCGATTGTGGCAGCGTCCGAGTGGCCGGAGTTGATGAGTTCATCCGCCATGTGGTTGACAGTATCCACSCGCTCCTGCCCGATGTTCCCGGTGTCTCGGGCGAATTCCCGGAACCGCTCCTGCAGCATCTGGAAGGCAGAGAAAGAGCCTTGTGCAGTGCTGTGGGTACAGAGAGACCTGAGCAAGCCAAGCCACCCGCTGTGAGCAGCTCTCAGAGAAGGCCCCTCCAAGGACTCACCGTGACATGTTCGTAATCCTGGCCCAGCTCGTGGGACCCCGCCACCACCTCCCTCTCGGCAATCCACTGCTCCAGGTCATCCACCTCCCGGTTGAGCTGGAACAGCCGGTGCCTCTCGTCCAGCTTGCCCCTTCTCTCCTCGGCGAGGTCCTTCAGGCCTGCATAGAGCTTGTCCACCTTGGACTGGCGCATGCTGATTCGCTCGCTGGAAAACCAAAGAGCACTGAGCCTGCATTGCCTTTGCAAACAGAACCAGTGTGGGGAAAACTGCAAGGAGTAACTTGAGGCATTTAATCCACAGAATGCATGTCTGCTGCAGGCATGAATTCAACTCAGACGTGCTGGACTGATCCTCAGCTGGCAGAGGTGACTGCAAWAACTGGAAAACTTGTCTGTCCTGTATTGTAACCTCCTGGCTTTAGAGAGGGGAGCTAAAATCAAGCTCTCCATTTGTCTGGCCACAGATCACASCAGGCTTCTCCCAAAGCTACAGAAGAATCTGAGCTAGTGAGGCAGGGAGCAGTTCCTATTCAGTTAAACTYTGCTTCAGAGTTCAGCAACACTCATGGGTTTCTTACCCTTGAAGCTCAGCACTTGCAGAAGGAATGAGTATTTCTACTTGCTGTATCTTTTGCCTGGGTTTTGTCTGAGCCATATAGCCCTGTCAAAGTGCCGTCCCTCTGTCTTGGAAAGTTGRTGATGTTCTTTCAGTACTCAGACAGCTCAGCCAGAGCCAGAGCTCATCAGAAATCACCATGACCACAAGAGAGTGCTTTAGAATTAAATAACAACCTTCCACCAGAGGCAGGATGTGTCTTTCCGAGGCCAGTGGCACCTTCCRGCCTCTGCAGGCTGAGCAGTTAAATACATCAGCCTCGAGTGGAGTCAACCTTGCAGCTGAAGCAAGTGGAGAATTCTGTCTGCTGAGCTGCAGCACTTACAGCAAAACAATTCTAAGGCTTCCTGAGTACTCCCCCAGGGAAAGCCATTTATGAAAGATGAGATAAATTTACCAAAAGTAAGATGTTAATGTGGCCATGTTTAAAGCATCTGATTCTAGGCTCCAATTCTGCTGGAATCTCAGAGAGAACAGGCAGATCTTGGGGAGCACTGCAGAAGGATTACAGTGACCTTCTGTGCTGGCCATCCAAACTGGTTGGAAGAGTGGATCTGGACCTTGTCCCTGAGGACTGCTCCACCTCTGTAAGTTTCAGCAGTGCTGGCAGACCTGACCCTACAGCCTGCACAGGGGACACAACAGATGGGTACTCCAGGTGTCCAGAGCCASCAGATATCAGCAGCTGCACATACTGACCCTATCTGTGCCCAAATCAGGGTGGTCCAACACACACCTTGCACAGAGTGAGGCTGAACTCCTCTTCCTCTGTATGAGCTTTTGAGCTACTTATTCTTTGCTGTGGTCTTTGCGTGCCAGAACCACCCAATAAAGGGACTGAATTACTACAAAAATCATAATCCGATTCAAAATGGCAGTTATTACCTTTCTGGGTGATTATCTGCCACCAAAGTTCTGCTGGTCTTTGAAAGCTGGTGCACAGTTTCAGCATAATCTTCTACAGCYTGTTCCAAAATCTGGTGTTTCTTTAGCATGGACACTGCACTCTGTTCATCCTGTAAGTGTGGCAGAAAATGACAGGAAGAATTATAAGGAGCAGCTCCCAAAACCAGCTTGAAGACAATGGTATAGAACAGTTCTGCCAATGGTATAGAACAGTTTGTGTCACAGCAAATGTTATCCCCAGAAAGCAAAATAATGAGTGAAAGAGAGAACGCAACAACCCCTCTGGGGCTGTTGAACAAAATTACATCAGCTGTGCATCGAGCATGTCGAGTTTCCTCTTCTATGAAGATTTTTGTGTGTTTCCACAACACTCGTACAGGGCTCAGAAATATGGAACAGTTTTAGACATGCCACTTGTCAGGCATCTCAATGACAGCATGGGGCAAAGAAAAGAAATCCTACAYAGCCTATGCCAATGGAGTCACCACRAAAGTGCCTGGAAAAGCTCCAATGAAAACTTCTTATGCTCTGTTACAGCTAAGAAAAACAGCCCCCAACTCTTCAGTGTTAATTGATATTGTCAGTAAATCTTTTCAATACAATATTTTTTGCAGTGAACTATCTGCAGTAGATAAAAAAAAAAAAACAAGCCATTTTTAACTGGAGACTGAACACCCCTGGAATGTATTCTCCTGATACAGAGCTGAGCTTTATTTTACCAGGATAGTGAACCTGGCACATTTATAACAAATAAGCTCCAGCACAAACASCTCCTTGGAAAACAGGAGTTCACATTCTCTTTGGTATGGTCTGAAACTGGGARTCAAAGCTGATGGTTATTGGGAATCAAAGCTGGTGACAGTGGTAGCAGCTGACTGACCATCAGGCCCTGTTTCACAGTCAGGTGCATTGTGSTGGCATACAAAACTAACAGAAAACTGGACCACGCTGGCAATCCTGACCTTGCAGTGAAGGCAGGCACAGAGTTGCCCTCTGCAGTGTGAAGATGCTTCCCTGGCTCCACACAGGACAGTCTATCCTCCACACTACCAGAGATGTCAGAACAGATAGAAGCCATGATCACTTGAGGCTTCACCAGGCAGTTAAACTTGTTGATGTTACCATTCCATAGAGCCACATGAAATTATGCCACCTGCCTCCCTCCAGTGAAGCAGTTAAACCCAAAGTAGTGTCACTGTGGAGCTGCTCACCTTGGCTTTCTCTTCTGACATCATGTAGAGCTCCTGCTCACTCATCCAGGCCTCAGCCTCAGCTGCATCRAAGTAATACTGCTGAGCTCTGTGAGACTCCTCCAGGCGCTTGTGGCGCTTCTCCGTCTCCTCAATGAGGAGGTTCCACAGCTGCTTCAAGTCTGAAAGTCTCTGCTGAATGACTTCAGCATTGGGGCTGCTCTCRGTTATAATGTTCTGACTCCTCTCAAAAATGTCATCAATACGAGGCTGGTGGCCCTGGATTTCTTTCTGAAGAGTCTACACAGGAAAAAATTGAYTGATGAGACAATGCACAAATGAAAAGAAAATGCAGGTCAAGGGTCTTAACTCCAGAAGGGCAGCAAAACACACACCATGAGCTTGAGTGGACAACCTGGGGCTGTGCCACCCCCTGTTGTCACACCACAGCACCCACTGTTTTATCCRAAACCTTTCCTTTCCAAATTAGTCTGCACTAAGGAGAAATAGCAAGTACGGAGCTGTAACAACACCTATTTACCTGATTCTTCTTTATTAGTAGCTGCACAGTCTGGAGGTTGTGTCCATGATCAGTAGATGTAGCAATGGGCATCCTCTCTCCAACCCACAACTGAAAGAGAGAGAAGAGTACACATAATTTCAAGCAACATCAGATAGAGTTGTGGCAGCAGAGAGAGGTYGGGGCACATGAACTGCAGGAAGCAGCAGCATTCCAACATTTTCCTACTGGCTGGGAAACGGGATTGCTTTGATACTCACAATTTCATCTTCCACATCCCGGTTGAACTGGTGGATCTCTTTGGAGGCCAGCAGGTTGGCCTTTCTCTCATTCAAAGGCTCCAGCAACTCCAAGAATTTCTTTTCTACAGTAAGGCGTTTGCCATCGACTTCATCTGTGCTCTTGCCCTCTTGACTCAAAGCCCTTGCCTGGCTTTGCAGCTCCTCTATCTCCTTCTTACGGACATCCATTTGATTCTCCAGCATCTAAACAGAAACATGCCAAAAAGGTCCTGAAAACTGGGGTAAAAGCAGTTGATAGGATTAGRGCACATCAATAACTTCCTCAGAAGGGAGAACAGATGCTGGTTAGGGAGGATTTATCATGTTAATAATTACTGTCTGATTTGTTGCTGGATATATTTCTTGTTCTTCTTAAAGATACTTGAAAGAATTAGAAGAAAGAAAAGCAGTTTTTTTCTTTTCTAAACTGGAAGCCTGCCCTGCCTATTTCTTTGAGTGCAGCTATCTGCTGTCTTCCCACTGCACCCCATAAYCTGTTTACCTGCTGCTTCTTCAACAGGATGTTGACACTGGTGAGATCTTTCCCGTAGTCATCTGACTGGATTTGGCTCTCCAAACCATTCAGCCACTTATCCAGGTCTGCACAGCTCTGGGTGAAAAGCTCTGCCTTGTTTGCATCGAAGAGACGCTGAGCCTTGGTCTGGGTGGTGGATTCAAGCTCGTCCCACATTTGGTGGAGACCTGTCAGCTTCTCCTTCACCACGGCCTCGGTCTCTGGTTTCTCTGCAATGAGCTGCATTCCCTCCTGCAAAGCAAAGAGCAACCAAATGATACCTCCTCAGGRGCACTCACAGCCCGTTAGGGCAATTATCCTGATTAATAAGCACTCAGGATTCCTCATCTGCTGGCAGCATCAACCACTCATTTTCTATCTCCAATTATCCAGTGACTCCTTCCAGAACATCAGCTCCCAGGTCCCTCTGCTGCCTGGAAGCTGCAATGGGAAGGAAAAGCAATGCCTTCTTTCTCTTCTCCATTGCACATGTTCCCTGAAGGGAGCTCCTGGGCTGTGGCTCAGGCCAGATGGAGCAGGGAGCTCCACACACTGAGTCTCCTGAGGCCCCAGCTCCTGGGGGCCACATCACTGGAGAGCCATGAACACACAGCATAATGCTGGGAGAGTTTGGGAAATATTGTCTTTATTCTAATTACCCCCTATCTCTGCACCTGGGTGCAGATGGGAATGCTGTTCCCTGCCTAGCACATTCCATATGAATGTTAAATCAGGGACTGTCACAACTCCGTACACAATCTTGGTCCTTTGCTGCAATCTGATTTTTCAGAGGCAAATGAGGATATATCAGCATCACTAAAAAGGAACTTCCAGTCCTAAGAGCAGCCTTCTAATTACACCATTAAAGGGTATTGCTATTTGTAGATCACAGAAAAGCCTCTAATGGGATATGGAGTGCAAAGTGGGAGAGGAAATGGGCAATTAAGCTAACTTACACTGAACAGAAACCCACTGTCAGAGCTAAAGAGGAGACTCCTCAGTGCTCCAGAGCTGCACAGGAGAAACTGSGGGGCAAGTACAGCTCATCGCAGTGTATTAAGACTTCAAAGTACTTGATACAGAGCTGTGAATCTTAATTAATCACAAAACTGGATGTTMTTTACCTCATGCCTGAATTTTGCATGGGGAAAGGCAGCTTGGTTATTGTCCAGAATGAATGAAAACCAGCTTAACTGCACCGGAGAATAAACTCAGCTATTCCCTCCCTATATTSTGTTATTTCCCAGGAAGCGCTTCTACTTCATTGGCTCAAATGCCAACATTTCCCCCATTTACCCTYTGGGTATCGAATTTAGACTATGTTTTCTCCTGGCAGATACGAAAGACTAGACAAATCTAAATTGGCACCTTGGCCAACAACTAGTCTGTGAGAATGTATTGAATAAAAAACATTTAATAACAGTGAGGAACRAAATGGGCTAGATGAGACACAATGCACTAGAAATCTCCTTTAGCATCAACTCTGGGATAATTYAAGGACCAGTTCTTAGCAGAAAGCAGATCCCATCTTGATGCATGACTTCCCTGGACAAAGATAAGGGCATTTTGGGATGTTCTTTACTTACCTTTTCAATCTTCTCCAGCCACTCTTTGTTGGATGCAAGYTCTGCCATGAATGCCTGGTGCTTCAGCCACTTGCTGTGCAGGTTCCTCGCCTCATCATAGGACATATCCTGGGCTGTGAGCATCTTCTCATTGATCCAGAGGGAGAGCTGCAAAGGAAAATACATGGAGGTGTGAGGAAACATTCCTGGTGTGAAATAATGCAAAATGCCTCCAGATCAAGTATAAAGAGATGCCTCTACAGAAGAGCTATGTGAGATTCAGAGACAACTATTACTCAGGGATTTACTCAGGGTTCAGTCAAGCATCTGCCTCTTTAACAGTTTAATTCAAACATCCATCTCCAAMAAATAAATAACCCATGATTCAAGCAAAAAGGAATCACCTCTGTGATAAGCAAAAYCAAACACACAGGTTTCACCCAGTTCAACAGCAAGAGAAACAGGGACACATCTCCTACTTATTGGTCAGACAGTTTTGCARAAATTGGTAGAGATGGTTTTGTACCATTAATTCACACCACATTTGTACCTTTTCCCCTCAGTCTTTTCTATGTATAGGTTTACATAAGTAATTTGTTTATTTGTCCAATCACTAGGAGTGTTTTGGTACTGGAGACTTTCCTTTTCCCATTACATAAAATCCAAGACGATTTTCTTTCTGATTTTCAGCAAATAGAAARGCACTGGGGACAATTTCCATAACACCATTAGAGAAAACCGATACTTTCAGAGACAGTTGATTTGCCAAAGGCAAATGGAATGTGAAAATGATCCTAGCAGCCAACATCACATTTCCTCCTAGGGTGAGTCTGACTGCTTCATGTATCCCTGAGGTGTGGATAAAAACCACATTCACAGGAATGTTTATAGAATTTGAAAAGGTTCATTTTCTGTATATTTAGAGTGGAAAATGTCAAAACAAATCTCAGCTTGGTTTCTAGAACAGCACTTCCRTGAGCAAGCAGCCCAAAAAGAAGAGGAACAGAGGACTCTGTTGTGTGCTCAGGACACAGGGCAACAAATTCCATTAAGCACTCATGAGCCTCTCTTCAATTGCCCCTTAAAATTTCAATTGTCCCTTAAAAACACYTTTCCACAAAAAGGGAAAACTTATGAGAGCAATCAGAGAAACTCCTCATTGGATCTTCTCATCAAGTCTAAACAGAAAAATGCTCGTGTTAGTGAAGAGTTCTGCAGGCAAAAGTTTACATTAGAAGAGGCTACTGTGCTGCTGAACAATCAAAGGCTACATGGAGGATTAGGATATAACCCAGAATTAGTGGTTTTACTCCTGCCTTTCTGGGGAGCAGACAGCTGCTCTGCTCTGCAAATTGCACTGCTTGGCTTTCACTGTTTGCTTTTACTGAGCCACAGCATTAAGGCTTCTGGGGATTTAAAAGTGCTTCCCAAGGAGAGGCTGGATCGTTCCTGTTAGCAGCTGGGGGTAGGCAAGACAGGGACAACATGTGGTTCACAGACAGGGCCTGTCAGGATAAACCCCTCAGAGCACAGAAATGCAGAGAAAGTATTTAAAGGCTCACTGCTAAAATCTGGGGTTTGCAAACGCTACTGGCACTAGAAGTCAGTACCTTGAGTGCAAAAGTAGATTTTCAGAAAATAATACAGCTCCCTATATTGCCTCAGATTGACACTTGGAATATTTATTTCTCCAGAAGTTGTTAAGGCCARAAGAGGATGAGGCTTCCTCCCATTCTTTGCACTTGTACACAACATCTTGTTCCTGCTCTTGGCTCCCACTCTGCAGTGCCAACCCAGCATGAAGGAAAAGAAATGCAGAGACAAATCCTYGTGAGCCTGAGAGAGCAAGGAAGGCAAAGACAAAAGGCTCTGAGTGCTGCTGCACTTTCCAGGCTCTGCCAGGAGCCAAGTTGACACCACCCATCCTGCAGGGAGGATCACATGGYAAATCCTGACAGCGCACTCCGGGAGAGAAACTTTGGAGTGCAGAGCCTTGCCAAGAGCTTTCACCACATCCCTGGAGAAATGAGCCCAGATGGTGCTGGGATTTCCAAGCACCAAAGGGAAGGTCAGCTGTAAACTACTTGAAGGTGAGCTGAGAAAGAGTAGGAAATCAAAGAAAAGAAAATGGCAACATTTATCACATCTTCTCCACTCAGGATTTTTTGTTGTCGCTGTTTCATTTGCTCTGCTAATTTATTTTACATGTTCATAYTGATGAACAAAAAGGAGTGCCCTGGACTTACCTGTGACAGTGTTTCTGACTCCTCACAACAACAAAATCTGCTGTTTTCCCTCACCTGTGACCTCAGAGTGAGGGTTTACCACTGCTGAGCTGCTGTGAGGAGCATTATCCCACTGCTTCAGAGTGCCACTGACCCTGCTCACTGTCTCTGCAGGAAGGAGTGAGGGGCAGGAGGCCACACTCACACCACCACCTCAGCACCAGGTGACAATGATAATGGGGCTGCCCTGGGAAGGACAGGCTGCAGAAAACACCGTGCCTTTCCTCAAGTTACACATAGATGGGAAATCGTCCCTAAGGAAGCGGCAGGCAGGAAGGCCAAAGGATCATTGCCAGGTGAAACGGGTTCTGACTCAAAGCTGTTCCCTTACAATTCCCAGCTTCACAGGCTGTGCTAAGGAAAAAGCCAAGAGGGAGGTGTTGCCTTGGCTCCCTTCCACCCCCACAGGACAGTGGTGCTTCATCACTGCTCCAACACAAACCCTCCAGCCTAATGGAGGTGTTAGCAGTCCCCACACTGATGTAAATTTGAAGTTTTCTCAGGAAACATCTCTTCCTGAGAGGTTAAAGTCCTCTCAAAGAGGACTGGAGAAACCCCTGACATTTGGGTAATTGTGAGTTTGTCTTTGAACTGTGCAGTCGAGACATCCATGTTTTAGTGTCTGGAGAGAAACAACGGAGAGGAAAGGCATTAAGGCAGCCAACACTAGAGCTTTTATGCTTTCCTTTTTGTTCCAGTGATATAGGGGAAAARCTGCTCCTAGGGAACACACCCACACTGACACTGAGGCCAGGAGTGCCCTGAGAGTCAAGGGATCTTTGTACCAGAGCTGTCACAGAGGAAGGAAGAAGCTGCTGCTAATAGCAGAATTTTTGCTAACCTGTCATGTTTTAAGATTGCTCAAGGAAGGAGCAATTGAAAGCAAGCTCATGGACAGTTTATGCAATGCTGGGAAACAAATTGAATCTAGGCAACTAARCAGCAAACACTCCTTACCCAGTTAATGATTAAAACTCACAGACAAAACTCTTTAATGTCTTCCAGTACTCCATTAAATAACCTGAAAATTACTTCATTAATTCCTTGTGCTATTCCAAACTTTAAAATATTGTCTTCAGTGTAAACAGCCTATTCAAGYGATCAAAAATCTGGAAATAATTTCTTTTTTTTCAAATGTTACAATACTTAACAATTTTAAACACATGCAAACTATCAGGTAAATCACACATTATAAATSATCCAGCTTAATCTTGCTCCTTTCTTATTCTTAAACTCTTACTTTTCTAACTAATGTTTGCTTGAAATSACTTGAAATCCCCAGCACCATGCCACATACATCTGTATAGCTGTAGACAAAACTCTTAATAAGTGCACTGCTAATCCCACCACATTCCATATGGTTGTAATTTATACCACAGTAGAAAATCTTCACTGCTTTTGCCAATTTTCTATGCCTTCAGCTGATATGAAAAAGAAAATTCAGTTCATGAGAAAAGAATAAAATAAACATTCATTTTTGCAGTGGTTTGGGCAGGGGATTTTTAATGTTTACTTCRCACTAAATACTAGTGGATGACTGAGCATTCCAGTTCTCATAAAACATGGAGTAAGAATGCTCTTCTACAGGATGTAGCTTCCAGCAATAAAAGTGAAAGGGCATGATTTACCTCTTGGCAATCCTGAAGAAACTTTTGGAGATCCCTGTTATCTTTCAGTCTCATCAAAAGTTCACTGGCTGCTTCACGGTTCTTCCTATGTCTGGTCAGGAAAAAAAACAACAGAGAAAGGAAATTAAACAGTCATTTCATGAAAAACTGATGGTCACTGTTGGTTTCTGGAGCTTCTTTGGACTACAGGTGCAGATAAGTTTGTGGAGTGTGTCCTTTGCTGCCTTTCAAAGGGCATTTTGGAGTGTGTTATTTAATGGGCTCATTGAAGTTCAACATCTCCTTGTTTTTGTGACCCATTGAATACACAGAGAAAATTCTAAAGTCAGCAGGGCTTCACAATGTGTTATGGACAGAATCAGGCCCACTCATTTCAATCCCACAGGAGAGTTCAGGCTGTTTGCCAAAAAAACATAAGAGAACGGAAAATTGCAACAGTAAGATGATGCTGTATGGCCCTTGCAGAGCRCACCTGCTGTAATGTTCTTTGTAAAACACTTTCAGTACCTCCTTGTCCTGCACAAACCTGAGCTGGGCTACAGAACCTTCCCAAGGCTGTCTTTAACCACATGCAGCAYCCCTGTGTGATTCTGCAAACAGAAGCTTTATGTACTTAGAACATATTTTTCAGAATGTTTAAGAGCAGCCAGAAGAGAAGGGAAGGTTAATACAGAAGCCTTAATTTGATTCATCACTGTTTGCCCCTTGAAGGATGAATCACACTGGCAATCCCAGAGGTTGTGGTGGGTTCTTCAAATAGAATGGGGCTGATTC
Source organism: Malurus melanocephalus (assembly GCF_030028575.1). Lineage (NCBI taxonomy): Eukaryota > Metazoa > Chordata > Aves > Passeriformes > Maluridae > Malurus > Malurus melanocephalus. The sequence continues at coordinate 1,229,723 of NW_026623245.1, read as the reverse complement.
CCAAGGTACCTCTGGGCATGCTTTTTAAAATGCTTATCTGGAGTAGTTATCCCTGTCCTTCCATCATTTCATTATTTATGAGGCAATTTATGTGGAAGAGACAGAGTAAAGAAGATGATTTTTATTTACTGCTCATTGTGTTAGGCTTGCTCCCATYGCACTGTACAGGGATTTAAAGTGAAATATTGCTGCCATTTGTAATAAGACAAAGAACGGMTTAAGAGTTGGAAATTATTTTAAAGGGCGGCAATTTATAAGATGAGCTCAGCACTTGCTGGCAAAAGCTAAACAAATCCATGTTAGTGGACATCTCCAGAGACTCGTGATACTCCAGAAGACCATAAATTACCTGTTGATGACAACTGGATTATGATACCACTTTTCCGGATCTGCAATAAGTTACCACAAGCTCTCTGGCACCAATTTAGTGATTTCAGGAACAGAAGGATTACCCAGATATATATTTTCTATAAAAGTAAAAAGTCTGTAGGCAGAGGAATAGGAGAAAACCCCTTACAGGACCACAGTTTKCTTCTCTTTGGTCTCAAGACCTGCCTCCAAACAACAAGGCAAGCAGCATCTCTATAGCTGTAGATCAAGAAAATTGATTTACAAACAGATGGCAAGGAAGACACATAGAATCATCAAAGCMAGCCTGGAGTTCAAGCCCAAGTGAGCCTGAAGTTTTCATAGAAGGAAYACAAAGGAAAAGACACAAACTGTGCCTTAGGAGAAATCTCTCTAATGAAGCAAACATCCCTGGGTTTGGTTTCTTTCTTGGCTGGCTTTTATATGCTTGGGCAAACACAGCGCATTACTCAGGTTGTTAAAATGAAGCAGAGAGATGCTTGGGTGATTTTATCATGCTGATTTCAGAGATTTAAGGCTAGATTACATTACAGACTCACGTATGCTGAAAAGGACACAAGTTATGAAGTTAAAAGGAGAACTTCCATGGCACTTGAATAGATTTAAGATTAAGTACAGAAGTTCTTACGTTGAGAAAACCTGAGTTTAAAARAACAATAAAAATATCTTCCATGGAGTGTTAGAAATGCTGACTGGAAGGACTTTGAAGGAACCCATGCAGGGATATCAAATAGATGACGCCATAACGTAACAAATATGACCTTTGGTGCTTAGAGCTATGTAAGTGTAAAAGGTTGTTTTGTTTAAGATGACCTGGAGCAAGACTGGACAAYGAGTTTTCTCTGAAGATTAGGGCTGAACCATAACAAGGTAGAAGCATTTTGAGGATGGGCACTGCTGGAACAGACAGGAATTCCTGTGTTTTCATCATTGACGTGYTTTTATGGGAATAAAGGACTTTAAGAAGTTATTTAGTCTGTTCTGCTCCAGACTGRCTGTACCTAAATATTATTAACTCCTTGTTCAAATTTCCCTAAATTCTTTAAAAGAATTCACACTTAAGGTTGTCAATGACTGCTTCTTACTAATTTGCTRAACAGTTTGTGGAAGAACAACAGTTTGCTCTGCAAACTCCAGTTATTTAGAATGAATGACCTTGAATTATATACCACACCAATGATTTACTCCCCAAGTGTAAGATCTGTTCGGCACAAGGAAGTATCTCACACAAATTACTCCAGAATCTGCCCAGTATCCCCATGCTGACTCCCAGAGGTCCCTGAGAATGCAGAAAGTGCTAAAAACTGACAAAACCACTTGTGGTTTAACTGTAAGCCTGTGGGTTTCAAAGCCTGCAGAGAAATAATAAATCTTACACGTAGTGTGAATGCAGCTGCCTGCGAGGAATCCTGAGATATATGAAAGACAGTTTTAGCTTCTTTCATTGCTCCAGCAAATGAGGCACTCTCCCTTCTGAAYGGGCAAGAACAAAACTTATTTCTGTTCTCTGAGCAGAAAGTTGCACAAATACAAAAGTTGATGTAAAACAGGCTCAGATCACAACTTGTGCCAGATCTGCCACTGTCTTTAGACTAAATCTCCCTTGGAGAATCAGAGGCTATGATCATGGGCTGGGGCAACCCCCCCAACACTCTTTCAAGAGAAAATGGAGGAGAATATGCTTCAGAGCAGCAGAAGCCATCCAGGCAGGAACAGCTGCACCAGAAAAACTAGCTTCTTTCCAGCTAGAAAAGCTAGTTAGTGATAGCTTGATTCAAAATCATCTTCTCCTTCCCTCACACTTACTCCATGTCCTTATTCCCATTCATTCTTGCCTGTGAAGTGCACTAAAAGGTTGTGCTGAAGTGTTTCTTTCCTATCACACTTTCCTCCCCCTTGTGCCACCCCTAACTGAGATAGGAACCATCCCAGGACAGGGTCTGTCTGCTGCACCAGTGGGGTCACCTCAGGAACAGCTTGAAAGCACAACTGCAAAACCCACTCTGAACAATACCAGAAACTACAAAGAGCTCCCTATGGGAAGTATGGAGCCACTGCGCATATTTGTGCTTGTTTGTTTTGGTCCTTTGTTAGACATCCAGGTGGAGCTCGGCTGGGAGAGYCACTTTTTGTGAAAGCAAAGAGGCTTCCTTTGCTACCCCAAGGCTTTGTTCTGGAGGCTTATCAGCCCCACAGACTCGGGGAGCAATCACACGGATTTCCTGGATAGCAGCGCACCGGATGGTTTTTGCGCTCGGCAGAAATAGCTTTAGAATTGAGGAAATGCTACTGTTCCAGTAGGAACTTCAGCACACGTCCCTCGGGCAGGACTGCGGGGACAACRGGGCACAGAGGAGCAGCTGCACTGGAGTGACAGTCACCAGAGTCTCTGCAGAGCACACAATAAAGGCTGAAGCTGTCTCCTAGTCCAGCAACCTCAGACAGGGCTGCAAGAAGCAGCTGACCATTGCTATGATATCCTTGGATGCTTTAATATTCCAAAAGCTGCAGAAAGAAGACACCTCACCAGAAGGCTGGGATCAAGCTCTCCTGCTTTTCTAAACAGATGGGAAAACTTASAGTAGAGGACCCTCAGAGAGGGTAAATAAGGAAAATCACTGTCCTAGATGTTCCCTTGATTGCTTTCATGTAATCTCCTCTTCCTGGTCTTTGCAGATTTTCTYGGGGATCTAGAGCCAAGCTACTGAGAGAGAGAATAGAAAAGTGGGGTGCCCTGAGGGTTGAGCTGTCAGAGGMCCTCAGCAAGCTCTGGAAACAGGAATAACTGCCTTTCCTGAAGCCATTAGGCATGGCTAAAGTGTGTGCACACTCMGTGGGACATATTTGCCAGAACAGGGAAGGCGCAACGTTTTCTGTACTRTTCCAGTTCTGTTTCTCCTTGGAGATGAAGGAACCTGGAGAACTCTGAGCTTACCAGCTGTGGGGGGACACAGGTTTGATGGGAGGGTCATCAGTAACATCTCACAGCTCACCGCTGTGTTCTGACACTCACAGAGCCTTGGAAGATTCCACGGTTATCCAAGCCAAAAGCAGAAAGAACCACAGCCATCAAAACTGAACATTTGGGTTTCAAAGAAAAGAAGCTTTTAATGTTCTGTAGCATCCGTGCCACAGCCAGAGAGAGAAAGCAAAGGACTTGTTCTGGGATGAAAGACACACTCGTACCAGTGCTGTCTAATCTGATCTCAGAGGGGCCAGACAAGTTGGAAGAGGCRATCAAAGGCAAGCGGGTGGGGTGGATGCAATGCCAATGACACCTTTGAAGAGCCACATTCCTTCTCCAGAGGAAGGACAGGAATACATTATTGTAATCACACCAGCTYGGGGGCAACAGAGGAAACTGAGACCTGTGGAACCAGACACAGCCAACTGCTACAGCTCCCACCAGAGCATCAARTCTGCTCATACTTGGAGTACATGGCAACACTCAAACAGCCAAATTCTGGGTAGGGAGCTCATTACCTACCAAGCCTCTACAAAGTGGGAGAGCGATTATTTAACTAAGATTAGCTTGGCACATTCTTGAAACATGACAGTTCCTGTTTTTTCACAAGAGAAAGAATACAGTCTGGAACAGAATTTTCTAAGCTGTAACTTTGCCTTTGAATCATGGTAAAGGGCATCTCTCAGAGACCAGAATTAAAGCATGAATATCTACACTTTGCCGTCATTCTGCCCTTACCTGTCATCAATGGAGTCCACTTTCTCCTGGATTTTGTCAGAGTTAATGTTCCCATCACTAACGAGCCTCCTGCCTGTCTCCACAACTGCATTGATCTTTTCTTCATTGGCATCCATTGTGGTCATGAAATCCTCCTGCTTTTTAATAGCAGCTTCTGCTCCTTCCAAGGTAGTGGGCATTTCTGTGTGTGCCAGAACGTATTCCTGGAATTAAAGAAATCAGAGAGAGAAAAGTGTTACACTCGAGCTGTACTGCTGCTCCAACAACAGACATCTCCCAAGAACAGTCTGAACTAAAATACAGTTCGAAAAGGGCAATTTATCTATTTGTAGCACTCCTGTCAATAGATTTTGTCTGTTAATTGCTTGCAGTACAGTGTCAGCTTGTAGAAATGAAGTCAGGTATATCTTGACCACTTGCCTGGTTATTAAGGAAAGCTTCTGCTTGCTTGGTATCTCTGAGAAACAGCTGGTAGGCATGAGACTGGGAAAGGAGATTTTGCCTGTTCTCCCACATTTTGTGAAGCTCATTCCATCCAGTGTCCAAAGCCTGTAGGCGCTGGCGTAGGAACATGTACTGAGCGTCGGTTTGCCCTTGTGTCACCATCTCACCCATGTCCCTCATCTTCTGATAATCTTCCTCGTAGTTGTTGATTTCATTCTTGATATTCTCGTGCTGAGTGAGCAGCTTCTCAGCCTCTGTCAGGGTGTTGGGCATATCTTCGGAGGCGATTGCAGTCTGTGTTCTGGAGAGCCAGGACTGGAAGTCGTCCAGATCTCTCAGGAACTGCTGCAGCTTGCTGGCCTCTCCCAGGGACTCTTCCCGGTTCTTCAGGGTGGTCTTCATTTCTTCCCAGACGTCATTGATCTCTGCAAGCCGTGAAAGGATGGCTTGTGCCTGGTCAGGATGCTCTGATTCCAGCTTCTCTGCCTCCTTCTGCAGGTCACTGAGTTTGGCTTCGATGGCCACCAGGTCCCGTTCCATGCCTGTCAGCTTCCTCTGCAGGGCCATCACTCCAGCCAGGTCATTACCCAGGTCTTGTGTGGATTCAATCACTTTGGTCTTTTCCCTGATCCAGGATTTGGTTTCATTACATTCAAGATGGTAGTTCTGGATACTCAGAGCAGAGAGCAGAGCATCCTTCTTCCTATCTACCAGTTCTCTGAACTGGCTCCACCTGAAACATGTGAAGAGAGGAGAGCAGAGAAATTGAGATTTGTGGGAGAAGGGTATTGGCAGCATTGCTGAGTGAGCAGCTGCTCTCACCAACTTGGTAAACCCTGCTCTAACCCAGCTGCTCAGGGTTTTCTCACTCCTTCCCACACCATGAGTATTTCTAGCAATGCAACCATTAACCCAGCTATGGTGTGTACTAGAATGTGTCAAGTACCAGYACACTAAGTATAATTTTTCTTCAAGTGAAAAAGTGCCAGTTACATCAACTTTTCACACTCTCTTGGTATATTCTGAAACCAAAAAATGAGGAAGTTTACATGAAACTATATTGATTTCTTTTTTATCAGAATAATCATTGCAATCAATTTCTAGCTTTCAAATCAAAGTACTGACACATTCAGGGCCTGATTAAGTCAGAAGCAAAACTCTATCTGTTAATCAACATTTGAAAGGCGCAGCTCTTTCCTTTTGAAGCTTTGAAGGCCTACCTTGAAGATACTCCAGGTAACAGCATCAGAATATCTTAAAAAAGCATACCTAAGGATCACAAATAACCCCACCATACTTGTTCCACCTGGTGTGATGTTTCTGAGCATGAGGCTTTCACTTACCTTGTGTTGAGTCTGTCTTGCTGTGCTTTGATCTTCTCACCAGGGTGGCCACTGTGCATCAGCTGCCTGGCAATCTGGTTCACCACAGCCACGCGAGACGCCTGGTTGTTCATTTCTGGCTCTAARCTTTCAAACCTGGAGTGGGGGAAAACAAACAAACATAAGATCCCCAGGCATTAGAGAATCTGAGCCACAGGCAAGCTGAGAAAGGTAGCTGGGGTAAAAAAAWTTCCACCCAGTATTCCCCAAACTTCCTGGTAAAGGTGTTCTCACCTGTGCTGGATCACTTCCAGGTCCTCCAGCTTCTCTGGAATCTGCATGTTGTTCAACCACTTCTCCTTTTCGTCGATCCAAAGCTCACAAGCATCTGCCTCACTGAACATCTTATACAGAGCAAGAGTATCCTGCAGGGCCTGTTTACGCAGCCGGGTCAGCTCAGCAACCTCTTTGTATCTCTCCTCAATTCCAGACAACCTGCCTTGGACATCTGGAGACCCCGCATGCTCCTGTGGCAGGGCCTTGGCCTGCTCATGAAGAGAGTCGATGGTCGGCCGGTAGCTCGCAATCTCCTCAGACACATCTTTGTGTTTCTTGACCAAGGACTGAGTGGAATATTCATCATGGCCAACATCATTGCTGGARACAATCTTGAGGATGTCCAACATCCATGCATCAATATCGTCAGCATCAGCCTGGAACTGGTGAAGGAGAGAGGCTTCTTCCAGCCGCTTCTTCCTAATGGCAGATAACTGCTCCAGGTTAGCCCACTGCTCCCGGATATCCTTAATTCTTTCTCTGATCTTCTCAGACCCAAAATGCTCTTCCGCAATCATGTCTTCACCTTCTTTTATCGCCTGCTGAAAGTGGCCACTGCGGCCACTCATCTCGTCCTCAAACGCCTTGTGTTTACTCAAGAGTCGGACGACACTGGTTAGATCCTTGCCATAGTCATCAGATGACAGGATCTGCTCCTTCTCCCTGATCCAGCCCTCCTCTTCAGCCATTTCCCAGAAGAATTTCCAGAGGCGCCGGGACTCCTCAAGGCGTGCGCGGCGCTCAGCTGCGAGCTGGCAGAGCTCCTGGTAGCAGAACTCCATGTGAGCCACACGGTCCCTGATCACCTGCGGGTCACAGGGCTTGTAACCTGCTGGGACAGAGAATGTGTGTTACCACCTGAGATGGGCTCACTCACTCCCATCCCCACAGTGGGGGCATACATGGAGCTCTGAATTCTTGCTTGTTCCAGCTACAAAGTTTACGTGAAAGAATCCATAGTTAGTCTCAGGAAAGTGAGTGGGAAGTGTTCAAGCTCCACCACACAATAACACAGATCAGAAAATAGTATTCTTTCCAAAAGACAAAAAAAAAAAAAAAAGAAAGGAAAGATATTCATGACTGTTTCCAGGGAGACAAAATTCACTGAATTCAGATTTATAGACAACTGCACAAAATGGACGTAATTTACTCTGGTTAACAGCACTAGGATCTAGGGAACTGCTTCCTTTTAGGATAAATTGGGACACCAGATGGGATCCAACAATCTTGCTTTAGAAACACAGCATGGGGAACCATGGTGACCTCTACAAAGCCACAGCAGCTGCTAGTGAGGAGTGCAACATCCCATGCAAGGCACAATGCCACACTCAAATTCCTGAGTAGGTTCCTGGACAAATGAATCCCTGACATACTGAGTACTGAAGGAACAAATGGAGCTGGATTCTCTTATTCCAGTGGGGAATTTCAGCAAACCTATCTTGCAGAATGACTGAGTCTCACAGACAACCTAATATGTAATTAAGATGAAAGGGGTGTGTCGGGTGCTGGTTACCTTCTCCATCGGTGGCAAACTTCTGAGCAGAGGCATTGACCCCTCTCACTCTCTCAGCCTGAATAGCAATGTCAGCTTCCACCAGAGCATGTTTCTGCAGCAGGTCTTCAACTCCCAACAAATGTTTGCCATAGTCTTGGGATAGCAGAAGCACCTTAACAAAATGAAAAAGACAACTATGATGGGCTGATGGTCATAAGCTGCTCGTTTCTTTGGGACTCCAGGCATGGCATTGTTCTCAAAGAAACTCCAGGCCCATAAAAACAGCAATTGTACAAACAATGTAGAGACATGGCTGATAGGCATTTGAGCCAGTATTTTTGAAATCACTGGCARCCATTAAGAACTTGACTGCTGTTTAATGAGTTTTCAGTCTAGGATGCTGAGAGGCTGAGTTAGCTCAGCAGATCCAAGGAGCAGCACCCAGCCCAGGTGCTGTGAGCTGCTGCTGAACTACACACAGCTTTCTTTCCCYTAACAGCTTCCAAGTTCTGTTGGCTGATGGATAAGTAAGTCACAGTCCTTTCCCTTCCCAGATCCCAGGAGAACAGGCAGGAAGAAATTCAAGCTTTTTAAAGCAGAGAGGCGAAGAGGTGACATGTTCCCCATGTAAATCATGATGGAGAGAGATTATTTAATTCCCTTTCACCAAATCTRTCATCTTTACCCAGGCACTGTGACCAAAATCTCTGGGCTTTATGAGACAGATATGAAGATGGAAAGTTGCTTTGTATAGTACTGAACTTGTTCTCTTTCCTTACTTGTTTTTAATCTTCATTGCTAACAAATAATCATACRGAATTTGTTCACTGCTCTTGAATGTGGATCTTCTGGGTCTGTCTATTGAATCAGAGGGGCTAAATAAATCTTAAAACTTGACAGAAAAGGACACGTAGACCTCTGAGGAGTATTTGGTCTGCGTTCTTAAAGGGCTTCCACCCACCTTCATCTCGTCCATCCAGTCCATAATGTACAGCATTTCCTGGAAAATCTTCTGCAGCCCAAGGTTCATCTCCAGCCGCTGTCTCCGTGCCCGGAGCAGCTCCAGGAGATACTCCCACAGGCGAATAACATTGTCCTTCCTTGCAGTGATGCGTTTGATGTCATGGTAGTTTTCAGTCTCGAGCTCCTTTGCCACCGCCACCACGGCCTGGACTCGCTCCTCGTATGCTGCGATGTCTGTCTCGATGGCCTCGTGCTTCTTTGTGGCAGCCTCCACTGCTGGGAGGTCAAAGCCAAAATTGTCCTGCAAACACAGAGGCACTTCTTCAGGAATGGCAGCTGAGGAGAAAAGCCCCACTGCTCAGCCTCTACTGTCAGTTCTGACTGTGCAAAACACACTTGTTAGCAAACCTGGGAACTCAAAATGCCCCCAAGAGTCTTCTTTAATAAAATAAGAGATACCTCTGATAATTAAAAAACAGTGATAAAATCAGAGATATTATTCACTGCCTTTGGGAGAAGAATTACGTGGCCATCAGGATTSGACTGGAGCTAATCTAATATTATCATCTCTAATATTAAACAACAAAATTAATTCCTGGGCTATTTTCACTGAACTCCCCAAAATATTCAGATAAAGAAAATCTTGACTGTGGGTAGTTATTTTTTCATCAAATCTCCTGACCACAGGCTGGTAGGTTCAAGGAAGGGAATCCCAAAYGTATAAAAGAGAGGATGTACAGTACATATACATATAGAGTAACTAAATACARTAAATAAATATACACATACATAGATTCAGTAAAATATGAGGCACAGGGGAGAAAATGTTCTCCTTGCAAGAAACTGCATCCTGCAATTACTCATGGGAACCATTTTAGTCACCCAGACAATTTCTGAGAGCAGCACCTGAGAAACGAGACGTTGATTTTCACTCAGCCAAGTTTCTCTCATAGCTGCCTTGCGATCGAATCTCCGTGCAAGTTGTTCCAGTTTCTCTTGTCTGATGAGCTCATTTCGCAGTGCCAGTTCTCTTTCATGTTCAGCTTTTTCCAGTCTTTCCCAGGCCTGAAGATGTGGAGGAAAAACACACGGCTTCTAAACACACATTCTTACAAGATTATGATAAATCCCATCTTCTTTGCATGAAATCAGGGCTGAAGTCACTGCAGGCAACTTACACTGAACTGGCTCAATTATTTATAAGCCAATAAATCCAGTTTGCACCGGCTGGCCCTACACCTTGTTTGCTAATATAAGCACATGACTTAAAATCTGTTCTCAACTTASTCATTTTATGAGCGAGTTGTTTATCTCAGATGCATTTTCTCTGGCTCTTTCTTACCTCTGCCCAACAAAGCCTAAGAAACTATTTGGCTTGAATGTGTAAGAAAGTGTTTGTTAAAAAAAAAAATAAATCATCTCTTGTATGTTACTCCCAAACAAGCAGATTCCATCTTCCTCCTTTAGGAAATGGGAATTAGAATTAGAGATTCATGGCCTTGCACCTCTAAAATCAACATACAATTTTTGTTCTTTATTACAATCACTTTGGAAAGAAGGCAACTGCTGACTTCAGTGCTTGTAAGGCTTTTCTTCCCCCTAGCCAGAAACTACTCATGTGCATGACACTAATATTACAAAAAAAATATTACAGAAATCAGAAGTCTTAAAAGCATGTTGGAAGTCAGCKAATCACCTTTCAGATCTTCTTACAGACAACAAAAATACCCTCAACTAAACACAAACTAAATCTTCTAAATCCGAACAGATGTGCAACTGCCTGAAACATTACAATTTTGGGCATTCCTCCATGCAACCAGGAGAGCTGAGCAGTTTGCTGCTCTCTGGGATGAGGCCACAGACACCCACAACAGCTGCTCAGGGAATGCCAAGCATGATCAAACACAAAGGAGGAAGCTGCCAGGCTGAAGCTGTTTGTTATCCTTGAGAGAGCTTGTCAGCTCTGCTGTGCCCAGCCCTGCCAGCTGCAGCAGCAGAGAACAGGCTGCAGGACCCCAGAGGGATCCATGATGCTCAGGCAGGGCACTGGGAGGTGAAGTGGAGGGCACAGCACCTACTGCTGCTGCCTTCTGTCACTTCTCTCCAACAGCCACGAGGGTCAAGGTAGAGCTGGCAACCCCAGGAGCATAAGCTCCTACAGATGCTGAGGACACTCAGGGCCTGGCCCAGGACAGYGAGTCTGAGCTATAGGAAAAGGTCACCCCACCTCACCCATCCCTTAAAGCCCCCACATCAAAGCTGGAGATCACGGRTGTTTTTCTTCCCAGTTTTCTGAGAGAAAACAGCAATATCCTAAATCACAGGGGAGGAGCTGCTCAGTTTACCTTGTTAATATCAGAGATGAGTTTGCCCTCCCTCGGCATGTACACTTTCTGATTGTTGGCTCTCATTTTGCTTTGAATGGTAAAAAGSAGCACTTCCAGGTTTCCTTTTTCTGTAAATCTAAACAAAATTTTGCAAGAGAATTGGGTTAAAATCAAGCTTTAATTGCTGCTAGGGTGTACTCACAGAATCACAGAGTGATAGAATGGTTTGGGTTGGAAAAGACTTTAAAGCYCATCCAATCCTACCCCCTGCCAGGACAGGGACACCTTCCACTATCCCAGGTTTCTCCCAGTCCTGTCCAACCTAGCCTTGGACACTTCCAGGGATGGGGMATCCACAGCTTCTCTGGGCAACCTGTGCCAGGGCCTCTCCACCCTCACAGGGAAGCACTTCTATAAAATATTGAATACAGGCAACTAYGATAAACTGTAATAAAGCACTAGTTTAAAATGTTGACACGACAAATGGAGCATTCACATAAACACCTCCATCTTGTGTGGAAACTGAGAGCAATGGAAATAGCCCACACTTCCCCTGGAGCTAGTTGGGGCAGACAGCAAAAGCAACTTCACAGAAGTCAGCTGTCTGARTGTTTGGATTTAAAGCCCTCGGGGGACAGGAAAAGGCTTTTTTTTTTTTTATTCTAGTATGTGCACTGTCCTAGTTTGCTCCATCAGCACAAGAAATGGAAGTTTTATTTAAAGTCACTGTAGTCAATAAACTCTTCCTACTATTTTCCCTGGGTTATATGCCTGGGAAATAAACAAACTCCATGGGCTTTAGGGAATAGTCTGCAATTTTAGAAGATGTCTGGATCCTGTGTAATGTTCTGGGTTGTGATTATTATCCATTAGAACTTGTATTAGACAAAAAAAAATAAATAGATCTGGTATCATGATGCTAAAAGAAGCTTTCCAGAAATAAGTTGCCCAGTTTTGCTTGTATCAGTTTGAGTAAGCAGAGCTGTTTGACAAAGCCAGACACGCTTCCTCTTCATGTTGGATAAGCAGTAGGGATCTTTTAATAGCAGTGTATTGGTATTATCCACTGCTATTAAAAGCACAAGTGGTGACATTACTGTACTACCATGGTATGCTATTACCACTCATATGATAAGACAGGCATCCCAGGGCAGGGATAGCTTCCAGGGCTCCTAGATCCTGTGGGAGACATGYTTTTCTTGTTGCTGTTGTTATTATCTGCACACTGAACAGTACAAAGCAAACGGRCTCCGAGTAATATCAACGAGTGCCAATCGGGAATACGAGAGCTGGGCTTGTTCAGGAAAATAAATTCTTAAGCCACAATTAAAATTACTTGGATATGTTTGTTTTAAAAAAAAAATCACTGAGTGACTAAGCCAAACAAGACCACTGACTGTTGTGTTAAGCTGAGATTAACTCACTTGGGTGGTTTCTCCACTGTGCGGTAAGTGTTGAAYGCCTGCAGCTGCTGCTGCACCCCAACCAGGGAGTTGGCAAATTTGCGATTGTTGAGGATGATAATGGTTTGCTCAATCCACTCCAGCAGGTCAGAAGCCAGGGACTCRTATTTCTCTATCATTTTCTCTGTTTCAATGGCATTGTCAAGCACCTGCAACAGCAGCACAACACACATGAGTCACAAGGGCAGTGCTCTTCAGTCATTTAAATCYAACAGGCTACATAAAAGAAACTGCTGGGAGACTTGAGTTGTGAATCAGAGTACTCACTGCTGGGATCCCTGAGGAATGAGAGCTCGGCATTTTTCAGCACTGAACTCCCAAGATCCCACAGCAATAGKGGGGGCAGAACTGAGGCTCACACAAGGTTTCATGTTCAGTCTGCCAGCTATAAGGATAGGGGCAATGTTGCCCAAGGACAGAGAATGACTGCACATGTTTTAAATGAGGGCCTTTTCCTCAGAAGACAGAGGGCCCAGAGGGTTAGGAGCAGTTAATGAGAAAGAAAAAGCAGCAATGATGCAAAATTAACAAGCAGAAATAAAACACCAGCCAAGTGTTTTCTAATGTGAGGCAGCTGGAAATTAACTACTCCTCACAGTCACATGGTAATATTTAACATTCAAAACACGTTCAAAAGCAAAAAACATAAAAATTAYCACAGAGTGGACTCTTAAAAAAAGTAACACCCAAGAGGAAAAAGAAAATCAGAAATGGTCATGACCTGCTTTGTAACGATTTATAATTTAAACTTGCAAACCTTTCCGATACGTTTTCCTTCAACAGCCAAAGCTTTCATCTTGGAGAAGTAGTGGTAATATGTCACCACATAGGTGATGATTGACTTTTCATCAGGATGATCAACACTGATATCTGCAAACCAAACAAGAGTTATCTCAGCATGCTGAGCATGTGAGGGTTACACCAACAGAGCTCACAGTGCACCAAGGATGTGTTTGGGAATCAGAGATGGGTTCAGCAGCAGTTCAGCCCCCAAGGTTTGTGTTCTAAGAARAAGTAAATTGAGCAGCATTGCTCTGGTTCTGGCAGTAATGTGGACTGGGGCTAAAGCCTTTGGGCCTTACAGTCAAGTTCCAGACTTTGTCACAGCTTGTGCACAGCCAAATAAATCCTCTGGCATCTGTGTGAGTTGACAGAACTACTGTTAATTGAGAACTTCAGTGCTGTGTCAGCATTTGGAGAGAGAAATTCAAACCTATGTCTGTCCAGGTGAATCTGACAAATACAGGTAGAAAGCAAAATTTTTCTCTCCTGCAGCAATTCTGAGGCACTGGAAAACAAGCATGAAGAAACTTGCCCAAGCACATCACCCCTGCCCTGTGACACAAAAGGCTCTTGCCCCAGCACTGGGAGTGCACACACACCCATGGACGCACGGGCTGAAACTTCACTGATTCTCAGAGGACATCAGAAGAAAGCCTCTGACTGGAATGACTTAGGAATAGTGGCCCGGCCAACAAACCTTCAGATAGCAGTAAATAAACAGGATTAAGGACTCTTGTGCTACTGCTGCTCAGTTTGCTGCTGGAGACATCTCACATTCTCTCCTTCCCTCTCTGCCTGTATCACCAGGTGAGTCAGCAGCATCCAGCTGCTCTTGGACATAAAAAGCTGTCACAGAAATGTTCTCTGACATGGAGGGGTAGGAGGAAAGAGCCCACAAAAAGCCCTAAAGTGCTGAAACTGCTGCAATTCTTACCCTCGGGGTCCAGGAGCTTGGTAAGACCAAGGTGCTGCTCTGCAAGGTTAAAAGCATTCTGCAGATTGTAGTGTGCATTTGATTTCTTCAACTTGTCAAAATCAATCAGATCAGGCCTAGACAGGATGGAAAATTCTTTAGATTTCCCCAAGCACAGTGCAGTCACCCTCAAATGAACTAAAATCTCCAACCCTCAGAAAACCCGGCCAAGGTTTCATGTGCCCTGTGCAYTTCCCAGCAGTGTTAAAAGAATGAAGAAATACCCAGCACACGGCACAGGGCCTGCCCATGGGAGAGAACAGGGCAGACTTTAACRGCAGGGAAAGTGACCCTGGAGAAGAGAACAAAGTTGTGGTCATGAGTCTCTCCTGATGCCCAAAAAAGTGTGCAATCCATCCGGAAAACTCTGCCTGAGCTTGCCACGAGCAGTATCCCCAGCCATGGCAGCCTGGCACTACATCTGGCCATCCTTGGGCAGGGATTTCCTTCCCCTCCAGGCTGCTCTGGGTGTGCTTCCCCATTCCCGCCCCCAGATTCCACACCGGGGCATGGGTTACTCACTGAGGTACAAGAGCCAAAGCAAACCCAAAAAAACCATGGGTGTAATTTATTCCCTTGAAATCAAACATAATCTATTTTGACTTGTGCTGTGAGAAGCTGCTGCCCAGCTGAGCTCACAATGACCACAGGAGCTGTAAAGCTCAAAACAAGGCAAGTTGCTGTAAAACTCTCAACAACTCCTCAAGTTCCTGCTCTTCAAAGATTTTTAAAATCAAGCTGCAAGGTAACTGCARAACCAGGGCAGAATTTATGCACACGTACCTGTGCTTATGGATCAGTGCATTGAACGCCATCCCATCCCTCCAGCTTGTTGTAAAGTTGTGGATATTGACATTGGGGTACCTGGAGAAAAAAACCCAGGAAAGTGCAGTCAATACAACACCCCCACTGCAGCTCTGCACACTGGCACCAAAAGTCACAGCAGGGAGATATTAAGTTTTCCTTGGAAGTGTTATTATATCTTCACACTAGGGTGAAGAAGAGTCACCATATTACTATAAATATTAATGGATTATCAGATTGGTGTGTTTATCACCCAGCATTAACAACATAAATTCAGAATTTTCTGACTTGTAAACATCAGCTCACTTCTCTTGAACTCCCTCTCTCTGAATCCACTTAAGAAGAGATATGTTTGCCCATTTAAAATTRTTTCAACAAAACTCAAAAAGCTGTAAGAGCTTTAGAGATAATCACTTAATCCACACTCACCCAGCTGTTTTCATCTGGCACCACAAAAGCAAAGCATCTTTAGCAGATTTCTTCTCTTTGTTGTCCTCAGTTTCAACGCTGATATCTTGGATCTAAAATTAACATAGAAGATTTCAATATTTCTCTCTGAGTTAACACACAGCCTTTTTTGAAAAGATTAAAGGAATGCTGGGAAACACCAAAATTAAAGCTATTAAATGTTTATTACTATGCTATTTATTATGAGTTATATATTTATTATATGGATTTATTATTCTTTCTGCAAAAGGACTTCCCAGCCTTTTTTAACTAAAGGCAAAGACCAATATGCAACTTGCTGGAAAACCAAAAATGTCAGCTTTAGCTGGGACACTAAAATAATTCTTGTGTGTACTCTTAAGCCATGTTAGTGCCAAGTCAGCCAGGTTATGGATAACCAGCATGGAGATGGAGAGCAGCTGAGGGCAGCATTTCCTCCTGGGTCTAGTGGACAGGTTGGAGCTTCATATTTAGTTGGGATTTAGAAATAAAGCCATATGAATTTCCCATCACAGGGCAGCAGCACCATGGAGACTGATTTATCCTGACAGATTCCCAAGCCCTTCTCCCTCCCATCAGCTGGGAGCACCTGGGAGCRCTCTGCTTTCAAAATACACAGTGACGTGTATTACAAACAGGCATGGAAAGCTGATCCATRTATCTGTGTGAGCACACAACTTTACCTGGAATCTCAGGATAATAGTCCAAATAAGGCCAAGTGTCAGCCTGTGATTCCCATCCACAATATCATGAGATCCCATGTTTTCCAGGTGCACTCGTTGCTCTTTCAGGAACTGGAGGGCTTTATCCACATTCTCCAGGCAATGGATGCGCATCCTTCCTTTAGTTGGTTTAGGCTAGAAGGTAAAAGGAAGAATAAAAACATTTATTACTGTGGGTGGAAAGGGGAAAAACCAAAACTTGTAAACTCTTCAGCCCAGGCAGATGCATCACCACTTCCAGGCAGCAACACTGCATCTATTTCTTAAATTCCAGGGATAGAATCTCTCCTTGCATCCTACAGGATAATGGTAGCAGGTTCTGCCAAACCTGWGGTGGAAAAAACAACATCCTTGACCTGATCTGGGCACATGGACCCAGTCTCACTGGTCTTTCAAAGGATTTTTTCCTGCTTACTTCCCTCATGTTTCCTGTCTAGGATATTCACTCACAAGCTCATTTTTGAACCATGAGTTACTCAATAGACCCCTCAAGAAAGAAGTGGCATTGCTTTTTTTGGTCAGTAAATTGGATAAATAGTAAGAAAATAACAGAGATTWATTCCAAGTTACTCTTCATAGGAAAAAAGTACTAATTAAGAAATCAGCCACATCAACACAATTTTATGAAGGCCCAGTGCAATTGCAAAAAAACAATGAATATGTTATCAGCATGCTTAATTCTGCTGTAGAACTGAACAAAATTAAAGGAACTTCGTTGTGCAGATAAGGATTACAGCTGAATAGCCTGTTCAGTGTTCACTGGGATGTCACCAAAAGTACACAGCCAAACGACTAATTGCTATAATTTCCTTGTTTYCCGCAGTGAAAGCAATTAACTGACCATGGAAATAGCTCAAGCAAAATCCTTGCCGAGGCCTGCATTCAAGGGSAAGAGTTTCAACCATGGTAGAGTCCCAGGAAACACAGAATGTGTCACAGGGGAGGTGGAGAGGGAAGCCTTGCCAGGAAGATGCCCTTTGGGACACAAACCCTGAGGCCATCAGCTTCAGCCTCAGTCAGCCTGGGTCTGTTCTCCTCCAGAGGCTGGGGAACARTGCAATGTCAACCCACAGCTCCTAGCAAAGGGGGGAATTTCCAGAAGCCTGSCACTGTTTTGTGGTACAAAAGTCCCTCTAGGAGGCCCAGATTGCATGTACAGCCTGTGCACACCCCATCCATCCCAAACACTGGCTGGAGCAGGAGGGAACTGTATGGTTGGCTAAAGCCAGCCAGAGATCCCCCACCTAGCAGGGACAACCTGGGATCCAGCCTTTAAGTGGCACCATCAATCACCAGGAGTGTGGAAAGCTGTACCTAAAGCTTGATTGAAGCTTGCAAAACAGAGGTAGGAGGCTGTTCTAGGGCGGGAGGGAAGGCGGAGGCCCGGTTGCACCCCCAGCTCTGGCCCACAGCTCATACCAGCCCATGGCCACACCTGGAGCCCTGGAGCAGCTTCCCAGGCCTGCTCACCTGCACAAGGATGTTCCCAAGGCTCAGGAATGACTGTGGCCATTTCTCAGAGGCAGTGGCAGACTGCAACCTGTCCCTTGTGCTTTAACGCAGCCCTTCCCACTGCCTGAAGCAGTCTCTGCACTGCCTCTATTGCCTCAAACTATTGAGCAGAAAAGGATTTGAAAAGCTCTTTTTGTGCTCTCAGAAGTTCCATCATCACAGTGACAGAGCCAAAAGCATTCACCACGTATGTTTTATGTAGAGGAAGAGGCGTCTGAGTCTGGTTTGTGCAAGGTGTGGCTGTGCTTGCCACACTCCCCTGCATAGCCTCAGGATGAGGCATAGTGAGACATATCTTGCCCATTTATTGGGCTAACACAGATCCAGACATTGAGCAGAGGGAAAGCAAGTTCCAAACCCAGAGTCTTCACAYGCACATTACAGGAAAACTACATCAAAACCCTTCCTCTCTTCTAAGAGAAAATATGGCAGAACTCACTACAGAGAATGTGCTTAAGTGGTTTGACCTTTGAGCATCCAGGAATTGTAAGGAATTTACTAATCCTTTATTTAGTTATGGAAGAAACTGAGCTAAATGCTTAATCTTAGGCCGAAAACAATTCTAAGCTTTATTTTTCTGTTTGGGAGAAGCTGGTTAACAGTGGGTGCAAACCAAATTACAACTGTCCTTTCACGCTGGCTGGATTCCTTCCCACTGTGCTCAGTGAGAGCATTGCATGCTATCAGTTTCCTTCCAAACACTCTGCTGTAGAGAAGACATTATGCTGTAAGGTCTGAACTAAACACTGAGATTAGGAATCAAGCTGAGCAAGGTCAGGAAGATGTAGGTGTTGCCCTTGTTGGATGCTCTCATTTTGAGTTTCTCCAACACACCTCCARCGACTCCAGGTTTAATTAATAAAAATCACAGCAGGTTTTGGAAAATGTAGGGTTTGTGCAACTGAGGTGAGAGGGCAAAGAGCAGCCCTGCTTTCTTGATTGGCATCCAAAATCCAGCTCCAGAATCTGAATCCCAGTTTCAAAAGAGAGGAAACAGTTCCTATTTGTTCCACTGCACCAGTAAACACAATGTTTATAGGATACTTATCTATGCTAGTTTCTATTTTCCTACCATTTCATGCTTCTTGTCTTGATTTTAGGCCTTTTGTATAAGATCTGCCTTCAGATTTCTCTGGGGAGCCATGGAGATGTCAGAACCTACCTAATATTGACTACAATAAATTCCAAAAGACTAAAGAATGTCAGCAAGTGGATGCTGTGTGCCAATCTTACTGGAATATTTTTGGTGTGTGTAAAGTCCTCCTGGAATACTTTTGGTGTGTGTAATTGTCTCAAAGTTTAGTGCATTGCGTTTGCTCTTGTTTGCAGAGGAAGGTGTGGTGGAATGCACTGTTCAAACAGAACCTGCTGTCCTCCAGCCTCAGATAAGGAAGCTACAAAAAGAATTTGTGGTGGTGCAGGCAGTTGCCAATGCCAGACACAAATGATGATGCAAGTGCAGCTCCATGGAAGCTCCTGCCTGCTCCCCACCCTGCAGCTGCCTCAACCCTGTTTGCATTTTCCAAAACCTGGGGTGAAAAATGTAAATGAACGGTGCAACCAGAGTCATGGGACTGCTCTGAGCTTCCTATTTGCTGCTGAAAGTCAAATCTGGGCAGGCAGACAGGCAGACTTAACCTGAGGTGGCACAGTTGGTATCTCAGCCCTCAGATAATGGCACATGTTGGTCTCAGCTATCCCTGTGTGAGGAATTCCTGCTACCTGCAGAGAGCATGTCAAAGCCACCATGCTGCTGAATTCTGGCAGAGACAGAAAGGGGCACTGAGCAAACTGCAGCTGATGAACACCAGGATTTGTTACCTGCACGCACACAAGCACTTCTGTGCATGTCACAGCTCCCTTGCCCTCATGGATGCACTCAGAAAGCTCCTCTCCTGCCTCCCAGCACACACACACACACCACACTGGGCCATATGTTCCACTCATTAACAAGAGTCTTAAGCCATGGAGCTCCACTAATAGGAGAGCTTGATGACAAGTGATTACCCAGCCCCCTGCAGCCTTGGGTCTTAGCTAAAGACCCGTATTTCTTTGAAAAGATTGCTTTAAATTAGGCAGTTAAGAACATCATCATCATTTAAGGAACTGAAGGAAAAGCTGACACTCAGTCACTTCATGACACCCCCTTTTCCTCTTGTGGTGCAGAATTTTTCACTACAAGGACTTTCCTACTCACCACTCCTTTTGCTGGTACCAACAGGGTGCCTCAGCACCCCCAAAGAAAGAATTTGACCCATTTATTCAAACTGATTTTAGATATTCCCCTAACCAAAGAAAGTCCAAGCCTTATCTATCCAAGTATAATCAAATCCACTCAGGGACATTCTTAAGCAGTGGGTATAACGAACGCCACAGCTCCAACTGCTGCAAGGCTTCCCAGAGTAGGGCAGGCCTCTCCAGTTGTTGTCCTGCAGTCCTCTAGCATGCTCTGGGAAGGGAGAAGGGATGTGCCAGGTCTGCACACCTGCATCAGCACTGGGTTTGATAGCAGAGAAATGGGCCACTCCCCACAAGGCCCAGGAACATCCCCCAGCACATCTAACTCACCACCACAGAGGGATCTAAGGGGCTCAGGAACATTTTGTGCTCTGTGCCTGTCAGATTTGGGAGCAGGGAACATGCTGCTAGAAGCACTCAGCATGTTACCAGCAAGGAACCTTTGAAGAAGACTTCTTTTGATTCCCACTGAAACTAGTAGAAAGGTATTTTAATGGTGTCTGGATCCAGCTGAAGCAATAGAACTCTTTATTTTTCCCTCAATGCATAAAAAGTCATTTTCAGTGCTGAACCCTCAACACTCAGTTTTCCTACACTGCAGYTGAGCCAAGGATTCGCAAAATCCCACCCAAAACTCTCACAGTGAATATTGATAAGCACTTACAAGTCTCTCTCCTGAAAGAACTTCCAGGAGTTTGATGAGCATCCTTCCATCTCGAAGGTCAGTGTACAGGTCTGTAATTCGGCAGGACACACGAGCCAAGTGGGAATTCACCCACTTTGTGAAGGTCTTCTTCTGAACTGCCTCACGTTCATCTGTGGGGAAAACAACACAACATTACTCGAAATGAATCACAACTAGTGTTTCTARATAAAATGGGATGTTCAAATAACTAAAATTAAATGGTAGGTATGGCTCGTCTTCTTGACAGGATCATTGATGAAATTAGGACTTTCCAATGAAAACCCACCATTCTTCACCTGCTGAGTTCACCTGCTCTGGAATACATACACAAATCCACAACAGATCCCCCAAAATACTGCAAGTCACTTGGATTAAGACAGGCATGAAAGAGAGCAGAGACCAAAGCTTCCCACTGACTTTTTTCTCTTCTCATGATAATATTTATTTGCAGATTCAACATTTATAACTGTATTTACACAATGTCAAGATGAATTTTTCCATAACTGCATGCCTGAGGCAGACAAGCATTTATTTCAAGCCATAGAAAAATAGATTCTTTCCACCTTCCCTTCCCAGAGTATTTCACAACTGTTTATAGAGGAAAACATTGGCTGTGAGAGCTCTCTTACTGCACAGGCTCACTGCAGTCCACATTAATTCACAAACTCCTACCCAGCGATCTGCCAAGCCCAGAGCTCTCAGACAGAAAACATTATACATCTCTGTGGTTAAATCCTTCTGCCAAGGACTTTGGATGAAGCCCTTCCTTGTTAGYCAAAAGTCATTTCACTGAGCTGGGAAATACTACAGACCAAATGTGTCAAAACACAGGTGCTCTGACTCGGACTCKGAAAGCCACAGTTACACAGATGAATGGAAGTGCTCTGCTTTCCCAGACAAACAAAATTCCAAGCTTGCCATCAGTCTCTATAAAGTTGTTGGCATGTCCAGGAACAGGACATGAAGACAGGCTAATCCTAAACTACTGTGTCCCCACACTGAAAGCTCTGAGAATGTTGTCTGAAACACAGGGAAACATTCCAGATCTGACTGCCCAGGCTGTCCTTCCAAAGGTAGGATGTGCTCCCTTTCTAGCAGCGCAATATGGTATGGGCATTATCCCAGCACATTCATAACCAGTCACTGCTCCCAGAACATGGGGGACAGCAGCAAAAATACAGTCTAAGTGATGTGAGATGATAAAGATGCTGAGCGTGAAGAGCGCAGAAAGCTGGGGAACAAGTAAAAGAAAAAAAAGACAGTAAGAAGAGAAATCAGATAATGGAAGGGTGGTGGGCGGGATGGGGAGCAGACCTGCACTCAGTGCTGGTTTGCACAACTGCATAAACCCCACCCTAAGATTTCAGTTCCTCCCACTTATTTCTGAACTTATCCTTCCTGCCCATGTGGTTGGATATGACCAAAGCTACTGCACTGAAACTGCCCTGTTTTTGACAGCTTTTACCGACCTGTAAGGTATGAAATCACAAATGTGGCTTGGAAAGCTGTCAAAGGTGGGGTTAGTGACAAAACAAAAGCTATCAAATACTGTCTTAAAGCCAGCCATTAATATAATCGTTGGTCAAAAATTATGGTTATCAATAATCTTCCCAACTGGGGTCACAGTGAAAGTAATGGGTGGGAAAAGAACATCCATGTGGGTTTATTAAAAGGAGGTGAACAATCAGGGCCTAATTCTGAACTGATGAAAGACATGATGTAGGAAATGCAGTGACACATCAAGTCAGGTTGTGAAACTTTTGGTGCCATRGTATTAACTGACATCAGCTTGAGATCTCTTGTTGAAAGCAGGTCAAGGAAGCCAACAAAGCAAGCGGCCCTTCCAGAACAGGGAAGACAGTTCCCTCCTGGGGACAGCATGCATGTGGTTCAGASGTTGCTTTCCCAAAGAGATTTCCCACCCCAGGGGTGGGCAAGGAGGACAAAATGCATTTTTCAGACAGCGAGGACTCAGAAGGAAAAACCCTGAGAAAGCTTGACTGACTCCTTGTCTTGTGTGTTGCCTCAGCATCCTTAAGCACAGTGAATTATTAGGGAGGGAGAGGATGGGAGCCCAGCCTGGTTGGAGGCCCTCTGTGCTGGGGAAGCTGATTCTGGTGCCGTTAGGAGTGTTTTCTTTACTCTACAGTTCAAAGCCAGTCACTGCCTCTCCCCTTCTGCCTTCCTATTTCCTCAGCCTTGCTCTCTGAGGCCCTTGATTTCCTGTTTATGGTGAGAGGCTGAAGGGTTCAGTTGGTTTCTCTGGCTCCTCACCTCCACCCCCACCCCAGCTCACTCTTGCCTGAGCTCCTCTCACCTGATCCCCACCCATCCTCTGCGGCACCAGCCTCCTCCCTGCTCTCCCTACCAGTTAAAAGTAGTGTGAAAGTCTCTAGTGGGACCACAGCTGTGATGGTTCCAGCACTAACTCCTCATGCTGAGCCCACAGTAGGCTTTTCACACGAGCTCCAGCAATYTGGAGCTATTCATGGCTTTTCACTTTCTTTCCATCTCTCCTCTCATTCACAGCAAGAAGGGCCCAAAGCTGGGAGAGCCCTCATTGTCCGCATGCAGCCCCGTGGGAAAACCCTGCGGCACYACACAAGGGCCAGGCCCCACATGCCACTGCCAGCTTTTGGGAACAACCACCAACTTATGTCAGAAAAATGCCACTGGAGAGACACAGCAGCTCTTTCAGGCTTGTAATGGGGTGGTCACCCAGGAAGGCCAGGCTTTATCCCACGCTTGGCACAGGCGGAGCACAGCTCTAATTCCCCACTGACACTCTCAGCCAGAGAAGCCCCTGAYGGAGAAGGCACAGCCTTTCTTACCCTGCTTCACTTCACTCCTCTTGCACTCCCACAACGTGGCAAAGCAAACCAAGCCCGTTTGGAAAGTGGTGTGACTGAGGTTGGTCATGTTAAAACCTCTCCTGATTATTTCCACATGATGTTTCACAATGATAGCAGGTTTTTGCAATGCTTTTATCAACCCTTTCTAACTGATAAACTGTATTTTTCTCCTCTGGGGTTTCAGGTTAAAACACACACAGAATTAAAGTGAAGGAATTTTGGTTTTATGTAYGTACAGAAATGTGGTGCTTAGAGCCCTGACAGTTTGGTTAATCACACAACACAACTGTGACTCTCTTAACGTGCAAAAACCTCCACTGTAAGGGCCAGGTGCATGAGTGGTGACTCCAGGGATTTAACATCAGCCATGGGCCCTGAGTGCTATTTACAAACCTCATGTGATGATTTTGACAAATGTCCTTCATACTTTCAAAAACACAGTTATGGATTTGGAAGATTAATTAAAACTAGAGGATATGGGTGGAGCTCCAAGTGTCCACAGCTTGTGAAAACATTTGTTTCCCAAGGGTAAAGAGAAATGAGCAACAGGCAAAACATGCACAGCAGGAAAACGGAAGCTGCTCTCAGTGCAGTATCGATAATAGAGAATCCAACTTATCTTGAAGCAACACTGGGAAGGAAATTTCCTTTATGCGGAAGGCCCCATGACAATGCTATGGGCAGACGCAGGCTAGCAAACTCCAGTGCTGTGATTGCAATGCATCAAGGACTGACTTTGTTTAGGAGTTTAGTAAATAAACCAGAGTTTGTACACTGAAAGCATAAACTGAGCTGGACAGGATCACAAACAGGCATCTTACCCCTTCCTCGCTGAGAGACCATTCCCCCTCCACTTATTTGATGAGAAAAAGTCCTGACAAAAATGCAGTCAACTTTCTGAAAGCCCAGAGCTCAGCTGCCGAGCCCCCAGTGTGGGACAGAGGAAGGGGGTCGCATACACCAGCCCTCTTGTCACACGCTCAGCTCTGCTGGGTGAACTCAACAGGGCTGTGCCACAACAGTGGTGAATTTGTTTTAATAACTGCCCTGGGAAAGGCAGGACTGCAGAAGCTGGCTGAGACCAACGTGGGCCCCGTGACCCTGTGCACTCCCAGAAGCCAGCAGGTGTTACAGGCCCCAGGGCCTTCGYGTGCAGCAGCACTGACCGCAGCCATGGCAAAGGTTACCTGTGTGGCCACCTGCCTGCTAAAAACAGCTTCCAGACACYCTACTCGCTTCCATACTGGTCAAACCACATTTTCAACAAACTGACCTTGAAGCCCTTTCAAACAGAATGGTAAATCTGTTTGGGGCACACTGCTGCCAGCCCTGCACAGGTAAAACCATTTTCGGTGTGCGACAACTCCTGCCAGCCCCTGGACAGGGGCAAACACCTCCACACAGCAAAGGGGGTGCTCTCAAAGAAGCCCATACAGGGAAACTGGAGCACAAAAATGAGAGCTGAAAGGAGYAGTCGGGGACTGCTGCCGGGCTCTCAGCCCCTCGGGACAGCCCGGCCATCAGTGGCACCGACAGCCTCCCTGCCGAGCCCAGCCAGAGGGCAGCGGCTCTATGCACTTTCACAGTCCACAGATCTCTGCTATACCTCAAACAAGACAAATTACAGGTGACTTTAATCCCTAACTCCAAAAGCTCTGTCTCCTGCAGGTTTACATCTTATATTTCCATGCTGGAATTAATTTTTCCACCTTAAAATTATTACTTTTTTCACTACAGCAGTCGGTGTGTGTCCTAAATGAAGCACTGCTACACACACTGACTCAGAGATCAGCTGAGCACTGCTCTARGCACACCACTTCTGCTGATATCCAATATCCACAGCTTTCCAGAATTTCCCAGATCATATCCTCATTTAACAGAGCACAGAGAAAACAGAGCTTCATTGCTGGAAACAGGACAACGTTCCCATTGCTGATGGTTTTCAGGGTACAGGATATCACCCTATGCTTTCTCACAGATGCAAAGATATGCAATGAAATAGCCAGCCACAGCTTCTCAAATTCCAGCTGTGCTTGGGGGTTTTTCAGCTGAGAAAGATGCCTGAGAGAAGGGCAGATCAACCACTGGGACCAGAATGTGGTGATCAAACAAGATTTTATCAGGAAACAATAAGAACAGATGTGCTGTGATAACCTTCACTGTTTGTTGCAATAAGCAAAGAGCGATAGTGAACATGAAGTAGCTCTAACATGGGTCGAACATCTGAGGCTCCGGGCAGGCTTGAATGAAGTAACCTGGCCCTGAGGGTAACACAGAGGGTGACACAGAGCCTCAGTGGGTTTGACACAACTCCTTTGGTCACCACTCCAGCAGCATCTTGATAAACAGCGCTGGTGGCTCCAGATCCTAAAATTCTCTGTCCAATCAGAGGGCCATGTGCTCAGAGAAGGCTGAGGACTGCCAGCAGCCCTGGGCTGTCCCCCAGGCTGGGGAAGGAGGCTGAGGCTGGGACTGTGTACTCCAAACAGCACAGCAGGACCCCACCCTGGGGTAAGAAGCCCCATGGGATTGTGGCTTGTGGAGTGTGTAGCTATGCAAAGCACTCAACTGATGCACCACTAAATACAACCCAGAGGGGAAAATGCACCTCAGTGTATCCACCGAAGATCAGCTGAGGAGAGAAACATCTGCTTGGATAAACACTCCCAAAATGATGACCTTTCCACATGGTCCCMCATACACTGTATTAGTCTTTGGGCATCAGGAAGCCCCGAGAACAATGTGTAAGTGTGCACAGCCAGGCACAGAGAGTCTCAACAGAACTATATCAGAACTGATCGATAGGGAAGAAAGTTAAGGAAGGAAGAAGAATCACTATTTGATGCCAGTTGAGAAAAAGAAATAGAATCAGTTTCTCTTAACATTCAAGTGACCTATAACCATSTCCCCCCTTCAGCAATAAACTGAGCAGTGCATGCTGCTTTTCTTCAGTTGCAGATGACAGGCTAGGACCGAAAACTGGGATTGATAAAAATAGAAAAAACAGGTCTCAATGTAGAAAACACAAGTTTGTATTACACACATGCAGAGACAACAAAAAAACTAGAAGAAAATCTGCAGGAGGCCAAATCTACATATGACATACAGTGAACACACACTTGGGCCCAGTGCTTAGAAAAAGGCATCTCCTTCAYTTTAATCTTGCCGACAGTTTACCAGGGAGTGAAGAAGCTGAACATTTGGATGCAAATAGGATGTATTTGTTAATGGTTATTTTATGGCACAAAGTAATCTGTGGAGTGACTCCCATCCAGAATGGTGAGATCACCCAAAGCTTTTATGCGCTCCAACATGACTTAAACAAGAACTTGAATGCAAATGTTAAAGATAACAAAGCAATGAGGGGATTTTGTTTGTGCTATGCTTAGCTGGCAATTTCATTAGGAGCAAAATCCTTGCTGCTTTCTCAACTCTGCTACAGGGAGACAATTGTGGAGAAATCAGGGGTGTGTTCAGCAATCCTTTCACTTTTACTAGGAAGCACCAGCCAGCTACTAAATCCTATTAAATATCTACCCTTCCCTAATAAATATTACAGCATGTGACCACTTTCACTGCTGAAAATACTCTGGAAAAGAAAAAAGGGAAAGCTACATAATGCAGCATGTGAAATAAACAATTCTGCTGCTTTCTGTCTTTGATGGCACTAAACTTCCCTCATACAATGACATGATGCATACAACAATGTCCGGGAGCCAGCCAAGCATTGTGGGGTGGGGAAGGGCAGGTCCCTTCTTTGTCTTTATTTTTATGCAGAGTTTACAGCATTTTGGTGTCAGCAACACAAAAATAAACCTTCCACAAGCCAGGATCAGATTTATGTACAGAAATGATTGTATTCATCTGCAAAAAGTCACTGTGAAGCCTTCTACAGCAAAAAAAAGGACGTAAAAGTGATCTGGGTTTAACAGATTAAACTGGTGGAAGAACTCACCTTCTGATTTTGATTTTTTGTTTCAATTCAAAATATTAAGATGRCATATTTAAGAAGATTTAGAGAAGCAGGTGCACAGTTCTCCCTGCATTGGTGGTGGCTGTGTGAACTGCTAGTTTAACTTCAGGGGGACTGGAACAAAACCATTTGTGACTGTCTCCCACAACATGCCCAGCTCCCAGTGTGGAGAACACRCATCACAGGGCCCATTTCAGCAACAGCAACCAGTCAGCTGCTCTTCTGGTTCTCCAGGAACCCTACTGACTGCTTATTCTACTGCATGAAATGCAAAGCAGCTACAGAAACACCACCTTTCTAGTGGGTGATTCAAATAGTTTAACACTTCTGGGTGCTGCTCTTGGAAACACCTACGCCTACCTTCAGCTTCAACCATCGCCACCTGCCTGGGTTACACACAACCGCTGAACAAAGTGATCACAAGRACCAAGGTCTGGACCCCAAACTCTATCACAGAATCACAGACTGGTTTGGGTTGGACAGGACCTTAAATATAACCCAGTTCCACATCTCTGCCATGGGCCAGGACACCTTSCACTATCCCAGGTTGCTCAGAGCTCCATCCAGCCCAGCCTTAAACATTTCCAGGGATGGAGCAMCCACAACTCTGGGCAACTGTGCCAGGACCTCCCCACCCTCACAGGGAAGAATTTTCTCCCAATATCCCATCTAACCCTTGTCTCTGCCAGTGTGAAGCCATTCCCCCTTGTCCTGTCACTCCATATCCTTGTAAACAGTCTCTTTCCATCTTTYTTTTTKSCCMWYCMRYYTTYYTKGSAGCTYCTACAGGCACTGGAATCAGGYGACCCTGAAGCTCCTCTTCCCCAGGCTGARCAATCCCCATTGTCTCAGCCTTCCCCAAAAGAAGGGTGCTCCATCCCTCCAACTATCTTGGCAGCCTCCTCTAGGCCTCTCTTCTTTTCTGAAGAAAGATGTTACAAAACCATATTCACAGCAAAACAGCACAAGTACAGATGAATAAAGGAGTAACTTTCTGGCTTCATGACGTGCAATGTTCAAATGGGCCTCCTTTAAAAAGCAGCATGGAAAATGTCTYAGTGCTGTTGGCATTTTACACAAAAGGACACAAACCCCTCGTGGCTGATTTGAAGTCAGTGCTTGTTGCCTCTTTTCCCTTTTGCGTAAGAGACAAATCACTTCATCAACAGGAGCATGGAAAAAGCATCTGCCTGTCCCAGGACACTGACTGTGAAATTCCCACAGAACAACAATGAAAACCTGAGGTCACTGCACTGTTTCAAGTACCCACAACCTTGGGGGGTCTTGGCATTTTCTTTTAAAATGCATTTTATGCATAAAGCAGGGAAGTGCTAGAGGATTTCTGAGGGGCACAAAAATCTTTTTTCATATTTGTCCAAACCACTCTTTGATTAGCAGTGTTGAATGAGGATGAGAGCAAGGCTTGGCATGGGCAAGGAACATGCCAGGTACTTTCCTATGTCAGATACACCTTATTTCTACCCATGCTCAGCAAACCCAGCAGGATGAGAGTTTTTACCGTGGATTCCCACTTGTCTATGGGAAGGAAAACAAGGGTAGGAAGAAGGAGCTGGGAGATTCTATTATTTCTGTTGTTCTCTTTTCCTTTCAGTGTTCTTCCCTCTTCTCAGCACTGCAGGGGATGCAGAACCTCTCATACAAGACTACTGTGCAATTCCTACAGTGCAATTCCTACCGGTCCTGTGTGCCCAGCCTGGGACCCTCCTTAGCCAGGGATTTGGAAATACAGAATTGTAACTGACCTTAACCAGAGGTGAGTCACAGAGAGTTGGGCATCAAGACTCAGCATTCTCCATGAAGACAGAAAAATGCATGGGAATCCCATCTTTTCTAGAGCAAACCTGGCACTGTGGAGAGCCACTTCCAATGGCATGCACCACCCTGGAGAGAGGAGACCGGCTGGGATGCAAGGCTGGGGGGAGCCAAGCAAGGGAATATCAGATATCCAGAAAAGATCTGTCACTGTGAGGGTGTTGGGACACTACCTCCCCCACAGGCTGTGGGAACTCCATCCTTAAGGAAATTCAGATCTCAAGAGGACAAATCCCTAAGCAACCGGAGGTACCATGGGAGTTGTCCCTGCTTTGAGCAGGTGTGCTGGCCCAAATAAACTCCTCTTCCAACCTGAMGTATTCTGTGACTATATGAATTCCATCAAGCTTAAACAAGAATGCACCAGAAGACTGCACTGCCAGTATTCCTATGGAATCCCACCGAGGGATTTCAGAGAGCTGTGGGATCTGTCCTTTCATCTGAGGCACAAGTTGAGACATTATATGGAGAGCAATGTCAAAGCTGTGGAATGTTCTGACCATGCTTCCATAAAAACTCACTGCAATCAGAATGAAGAACAGATGAAAGAAATGCCAAACCTTTGTCGGTTTCATGCTTAAATCTAATTTTACCTTAATGACAGAGAAGCATGAATAGAAAATAAAGAAATCTATGATGACTGCAYTTAATCCTTTCAAAATATTAAATCTCTGTGCTAAGAGATGTTATCATTATAATTAATTGCTGCTAAATTATAATTGTCATTATCACAGAAATATTTTAAATGGAAGAACATGTATTTAAACAACCACTGCGTTGATCAGGGATTAATAAGAGTTGAATTCATAGCCTTGCTGAACAATGTGTTTAGTTCCTGCAGTTTCCATGACCACACAATAATTTATTATTGTTAACTGCATGCCATATTGTCGAGTCAGGTGCACTACACTGTGCTGACAGGATACTGAATAAAAGCAGCAGCACCACAGGTAAGCCAGACCATAGCTCAGCAAACTAAATCCCAAAGGTGAAAACTGAATGAGCAACAGCAACAAAAATACTGTGGGTTACAAAAAAAATCACTTGTACAATTGAAGGAACCCTTGATATTTATAAAATGCAGTTATATCTACAAAGGGAGTTTTAAAAATGCATTAATTTTAATGAGATTTGAGACAAACTGCTAATAAGAAGCATTAGAGGRAAAATCCCTAATCTTCTCTGTCTGTAATCTGCAAACCCATCATGCAGAGCTCCCAAGAAAGTCCTGGAGTTGCTGTCTTTTGAACTGGCAGAACTGACACCTTCACCTGTTTGCCTGCTTAAGAAAAGTTTCAGAAAACWGAACAGTGATCTCAACTTGAACAGACATTCCAGCCTGTCACTCCGTAAATTAAAGGAGTTCTTTAACAAATCCATGTGGCAATTTAAAAAATAACAATTAATAAGAAGAAATCGTCCTTTTCATGCCATACCTGCCTTCTTGGATCTTCTGAGGCACAGACAAGTAGCACATGCATTCTAGTTCCTCACCTCAAAATTTTCATACTTGCCTGTTTGATTCCAATCCAAAGGCCATTTACTGATCTGCTTTTGTAGGACAATATGGCATGTTCAAGCAAAATCACTTTAGCCTTTGGAATTATGCAAGAGTGGGGAAAATAAATTCCTTTCCAGTACAGTGTTTCCTGCCCAGGTAATAACTTTCAAAGCAGTACCAAAAAAAAAACCCAAACCAACCTTTGTTTGAAACCCTCTAAAAGCTGATGCAAATTTGAAGAAATTAGGGTGAAATTATACTTTGAATACCTTAAATGTGTATCTTCATCCAGCAACATCACTTGTTTCTTGTTTTTCTAGTCTTAAAAGTGGACTTGTGAGTTATGCTGATTGTGCAAGGCCTTGACTGCAACAACTGAAAGGCCCTACATGGGGACAAAGGTGTGGCTGCTGTGGAAGGTATCCAGGAAAACTCCCAAGAATTTATCTTCACTTATTTTCTTTCATTTTTAGCACAATGAGAAAATTATAAAAGCATTCAAACACTTCTGATCACAGTCATTTCACTGATGCCTCCGTAGCCATGTTGCACATGGGCTCCATATTCTGGGCTTTTCTCCCTAAAAATGCAAATCGGTGATGTGGTGTTTTCTTTAAAAACTCCAAAAAACAAAACAAAGCCCCAAACAGACTATGAGGTAATGGCAATTAATAAAGAAAAAGCAACTTCTGAAAGTTCAGTCTCTAATTAATGCTCCCAGCTGTGTGTCAGTAAAACAGCAATGTCATTAGTTCAGGTATTGGTTAAGCACAGAACTACAGCACATTTGCCCAGAATGCTGGAATTAGGACCCATCTTACACACCTCCAAATCACACAGATACAGGGGTACACAGGCATGAGAATGTACCACGGCATCTCACACTCATTTGTGTGTTCCTGAAGCCTCAGTCATGACAACTCACTGATTTTCACATCTCCAAAGTTACACACATTTCAGCCTAACTCAGATACACCAGATGTTCATGCAAAAGGAAAAGTCCCATGAATACACTCCTGAACATGAAGGCCACAGTAACTTGCAGCTGATGCCAGGAAAATGTTTCTAAACTTGGCAACAGGAGCTAAACTAGAAGGGAGAGCTGAGTTGTGCAACACAGAAAACAAAAAGTATTCTGGCATTAGGTGGCTCACACAGGTACACTTGAAACCTGCCAGGAACTACCTGGGATGGGCCACACTCATGAGGCTGGAGGAGAGAAAAAGGACAGCCCTACACCCAGCACCCTCAAATAAGCATTGCAGAGATCACACCACTCTGCCCAGACATTTCAGTCATTTGGGAAAAACAGGGGAAAGTCCCCTTGGAGTAGCTGTTTTATTCCATGCTTGTCCCAGCCCAGCTATACCCAGCCTGGGGARCAGCTCTGCTGGCGCCAGGGCAGAGCTACAATCCATCCCTGTGGGGGATGGCACCACCCGGACGTGCTGCATGGTTAAAAGTTTTACATATTAGGTGTCCTTAAGTGTAGTCTGCTGTCCAGGACAACTTGTGACTGCTTTTATTCAGGAAAAAAGTATGTGCAGTGAGGAATTAGCTGGAACACGGCTGGCGCCAGGCACTGAGGACACAGGAGCATCATTCAAGTGGCACAGAGCATCATTAGCCTCACTGTGCTGGCAAACACCAGTGCAAGTCAACTGTTAGGAGCAAATGCTCCAGTGAATAAGGTTTGGATCATGGGAATATTATAATGTACCCTCACCAGACATATTTATTTTGGAGGAGAGGCAGAGAGAAGCATTTAATAATATATCAGCAGCAGGGGATTTATGGAAAAAAATGTTCCATTAACTTCCATGTCTCGCCCTGTGAGCTCCTTCCACAAGRACTTCGGCAACAGCTAAGAGCTACAGGTCCAGATGCAACCATCACTTAATCTGCTGACAGATTATCAGTGCACCTGCATAAGTGACAGCGGCTAGGACATCACCCAGGAAACACTCAGGAAACAGTCTGCAGGCACTGCGAGTTTTCTGAAGAGACATCCTTGAGCTAGAAGTGGCACACTCTGCTCCTTTTCCCAGGGGACGCCATGAGGATGAAACTCAACTCACACCCCACAGAGTGAACGAAGACAAGGGGAGGGAGAACACAAGACCCTAAGCATTTAAAGGTAAAGATAAACCAAATTATTGAACTTCCTGTGATGAGGATAACAGAAAGGTCAGAAGTTCAGAACACCGCCAGTATTTGATGTTTCCAGACACCTCCCCTATTTATTCAGAGCCTGCCTTAACCGCCATTCCATAATGGCTCTTACTCATGTCAGCCTGCAATCACAGTACAGTCAGATCTGTGATTTCACAGCAGTCTCTTCCATTATATTGCCAGGCAATCTGAGCTGACAGAGGAACACACCCTGAAAAAAGCAGCCGTTGCACTATCAAAGTCTAGCTCTCCTCTGTATAACTGTGGAAAGATACTGAACTAGATCTAGAATTAATTATTACCCAAAACAAACCATAGTTAGTTGACTATGGATGGGATGGTCAGGTTTTCACTTCTCTTTTTTTTCTGGAACCAAATCATAATCAGATCATATTTTCAAAAAATTGAAACACTTCCCGGACAAAAAAAAAAGCATTAAGCACTGGACTTTGGAGTYGTTTTTAAAGGAGAAGGCAGAACCCAATATATGGTATTAGCACRGAGAAGCTCAAACCAAGAAAGAGCTGCTATTTGGGAAAAATGTAGGTACAGAACTGGATTTGAGAGACAAAATCCCTCAGCACTGTGTTGTTTGTACAGTTCRTTTTAATGGAGCTGCATTGGTTTARACTATCTGAGAAGYTGGTRCTCCACATTGGCTGATTTTCTGCAGAGTTTGCCAAGCCATTAAGTGAAATTTAGGTATCTTTATTAAAACACAGCAGTTTCCAAGAAAAATCTGGGCAGCCAGCATTTATTCTGTTCAGATAAACTCTTAAATCTCTTTGTAACCACATGTTGTTTCGTTTAATCTTTGAAGGCATAAGGTCACCCTTTGCTTGTGATTAGAGTACTGTGGTCACACAGATCACATTTGTACCTTGCCACTGTGCTTTTCACTTACTCTTTGAAGTGAAAGAGCTCCTCTATCTGAAAACTCAGTCCTGACAGWATTAAAACAGATGAGAACTTAAAGCCACTAATTCCAAAATCAAACCAATCCTCAGAAACACATGCCTGGCCATTTTGGTAATACTGTAGGCAGAGATGTTTGAAGTCTCTGACAGAGATACCAAATACACTCTCTGTACAATGCCATTTGGGATGATACTGTTCCTGTTTGCTAATATAAATACTACATAGACGATCATATTTATGACCTCCTTCCCTTTAACTAAAATCAGTTCAGGATTCTGCATGCTACTGATTWCCACCAAAGAGCAAACAGACCCTGCCCAGTGTCACTTTGTCACGTACATTTAACTGGACTTGTATCTTCCTATAAATTCCAGCCTATATTTGTATGAACAAACCAAACTAGACTGAACATGGAATTCTCAGCACTTCCAGTTATCCCATGAAAAGGCCACTTGGTAATGCCAGCTCTTTCACAAGCCCTTTGAAAAGGCAGGAGCGTGGCCCCCAGACCATGGCCCAGTGGCTGCCTGCGTGTCTGCCAGGCTGTGCTGTTCCCTGCACACTGAAGGGCCTTTCTCTGTAAGCTCCTTTCTCGGGAACAGTGGGGCATTGAGCAGGGCTACGAGGCTGGTTAATATTAGTTTGGCTACAGTAGTGCTCTCCCAACAAAAGAGGCTCTCAGCCCGGGATACCCTCGCTCCAGCAGCAAGTGCACAAGGGCTTTTGTGTGAGCGTGGGCTCTCCTGGCCACCACGACCTCGGGCTCCGCATCACAAGTCACAAGCTTGAGTGCTCCCCATCCCTCTGGGCCTTTCCCATCCCTCTGGGCCTTTCCCCTCTGACAGAAATGTGAGGACTCAGCTAGATGTATTTTCAGGAGCAGTAAGCAATTTTGGGCTCACATGCTTTTCTTAATTGCACGAGGCTCTCTGGGCAGACAGGAGGACCACAGTGACTCTGGGTGCCAACGGGGACACGACATGTTCAAGGCACAGTGAAAAGTGAGGCTCTGCCCCCCACGGAACCCCTGAGCCCACTGGGTTCCCATCTGCATCTACACACCAGGCCACCACCTCACTCCTGAGCACTGAATTTCACAGCTGCTGGAATACAGAGTAATCCATGAGTTCCTTACTCTCTCCACAAATGACCCTTTTCTTTGAAAGGACTCATTTTAAACTGGGAGGGGAGTTGTTTACGAGTACTTATTAAAAAACTTYAATCTTTGGTGAAGTGTCACTTCACTTGGACAATCACACTGGGATAAAGGCCATTACCTGCCAAGCCCAGATKTAAACTTCCAAATGAAACCCCAGATTTTATTTTTTTTGCAGGAAAAGCAAAGCAAATTCTCAACCACTTTATTTATAATATTCTATCTCCTTCACCACAGCTTTGAAAGTCAACAGAAACTAATTCCCAATATTTGGTGTAAGAGTTTTCCCAAACCCATCTATTCAATGAAGATAATTCATTTTCATGAGGAAAAAAAATTTCATTGTCATACCCGGCTACTTAATAGCTGACACTTAATACTTCTCAATTCAACTTAAAAGAGGAACAAAAAGACCTTCAGAACTGTTAGTAATCAAATACTCATGAAATTCAGACTTTGAGCACAAGGGGTGCAGTTACCAAACCCCACACCCTGTACTGGGATCTCACAAAAGAGGAGTTTAGTAGAGGGATGAGGCAATGGGGATTTTGTGAATCATGCTGTAATTTGATTTTCTTTACCATTTCTACCAGGCTTAAATAGCTGCTTGTCCACTTTAATAGTTAAAGCATGCACCTAACAGAAAACAGAGAGATGAAAGAAACTAAGGAAAAGGGGGAAATCACAAACCCAAATTGGGAAAGAGCTCAGGAATGGAAGACAACCATTGTTCTGGCTTTTTATCACCACTTTCATCTCTGTCAGTAGGCTTTGTTTTATTGCCCCACTTTCCGCACAACTTAATGGCAAAACCCACAATCCATTTGAATAGGAAAAATATTTGGAATAGAAGCCTATACTCCCAGGTGATTACAACATGCCCATGAAACACTGGGATGGTCTGTGACACTGAGCTTCTCGGAGATATGGAATGCAGAAACACCCAAGGGCTGATTCCTATGGTGCATTCCCAGATTCATGAGCTGTGCAGATCTACACCAGCTGAGCACCACACAAATCATTTTACTGTTTTAACTCTGGCTACATATCTCCCCCAGGGTATTCAAAACACCCCACTGTCCCATGTGAAAATATCTGCTRACAAAGCTTTGTTTACTTCATTTCAGAGCCACAAAAAGTGCTTCAGAATTGCCCCTTTTTAAACAAAATTATTCTACAGCATCTAGAGATTTGTTTGTTTTTAAATTAAGTTCCTTACACACAGAATTAAAAAAACCAAATATTACAAACATACTCTAAATGAAAACTGAAGAGAACAGACTACAACAAACCTGAGCTAACAGCTCAGAGTTGTAAATGTTCAGTTATTTCAGTGAGGAGCCAAATCCAATTTAAATGTTTACTTTTCGACCTGTATCAACACTGATCACATGAGCAGAAATACCTTACCCTGAGCTCTTTCACCATGCCTTCCCTACCTCCACAAGTACCAAAACCTATGACAAGAAAAGGTAAATTTTTGCCCAAAAAGTCAGGATTTGGGTATGTCTGCAGGAATCTTTGCACTGGAAAAACTAAGGGCCCAGCTATCAGAGAAATRCACATTCAAATGAGTCCCTTTAAAACTTTGCAAATCTGACAGGGCTTCCAACTGCGCAGCTTGTGCTCAAGTGTTCACCCAAAYGAGAAGACTGAAGTGTGCTGTGACACATGCAAGCTTTGGAATGYTGCAGACACCAGAAAATCAAGCAAAATTTGCCACAGGAACAGGAGTTGGTAGCTTTGGTTGATCTGAGAAGGGAAGGGGGGTGGGAGCAAAAGTCTGTGTAACCCAGACACCTTTCATCCAGAATGAAATTAATGAACTTCAGCCTCCCTGCATTTCAGCTTTAACAGAAATTACCATGACAAGAAATGCCAGTGACTAATTTGGTAGACAAAGTAGAGTGTCCCAGGTCAGCAATCAGTGCCTGGAGCTATGCAGGTCACTGCTCCCAAGAGATTCAAAGCCTTCACAAGGTCAATCTCTSAACCAGGAAGGCGACTGCTGAAAGGTGCTCAAAGGGCACCTACGGGARGAGCTCCAAGCATCCTGGTGTCACAGAGGACATCTCTGCTCTAGTGTAGGACAGCACTGCAATTGCCTTCAAACTGCTCTGTTGGCACCAGGAGCTCCATGTTTTACCTTGAGCATAGACAGGGATTTGYGGGGAGGATTTTCTTGCAGGAAAAGCTGTGGGAAAGCCCTGCTTGAGAACAGGAAACCCAGAAAATTTTCCTGCTGTCCTGCAGCCTGGATGGGAATCAACCTGTACATATATTCATATATTGTCAAGTTGATTACAAGTGACCACTTAAAAACAGAAATGGTGTGTGTCTGTTTTTATGCCAAACCTTCTTAGGTTATTGCAGACCAAAGGATTTCAAGCCATGGAGCTCTGCTACCAGAGAGGGGCTTTGCCMCAAGCACCCAAAATGCATTGCCTTTCCTGGTGTAGGTAGTGCTGTGCAGCCATAGTCAACCTTGTATCCCCAAGAAACAGAGTTTAGAATGATCYTAAACACCTCTGATGGGAAAGGCAGCTCGTCGTCCCTACAGCTTATTCCAATGTCCAGTTTTTCACACATACTATTTCCTACACAGCTCAAAATAAAGGCATTCCCAATAAGATGCCCAGTTTCCACCCTGAAAGRCAGCATTACAAAAAAGCCAAACATGAAATGTCCCACACAGCAGGGCACACAGCAGAGCTCCTTTGAAAGCTGGTTTTCCCCTGGGATATATCAGGAGCGCCAATCTAGCTCACCCCCATCCCCCAAGATCTCACATTTGTAATTACCACTGGAAATCTCACACCTCAGGCACAGCCCCGGAGCTGAGACCCAACTTTCCAATGACAGRGCAGGAGCTGATAAAGTCACCAAGCTACCGAATGCCAGAGTTGTTAATAAATACCACTGTCCTGCTAACCAGGTGGGAAAGAGCCCCTGGAGCAGTGATGATAGCTGCTTCCCTGTGCACCGGTACTGCTGCAAGATGATACAGCTGCAGGGATCTCCTTCCAAATTCCTGACCTGTATTAACCTCTTCCTGCCAGCTACTACATCGGTGCCCAGCCAATCCACAGGATCCTGCCACAAGTGACAGCCTTCGTTTTATAGTAACAACATGTCTGGTTTGATTTGCATTTAATTCCTCAATGTAGCAGGACAAACTTTCTCCACTGACATAACCTGCACAAGCTCCATGGTAACGTGTTTCCCACAAACAAGTTTTGGGGTTCTGTCTTTACTTGCAGCAAGCAACTCCAGCTGTGCAACCTGATCCCTTTCTACTGCACAAGTGGCCATGAGAACCAAAACTCCACACCTAGGTTTAAGATGATAGCAACCATTGATAGTATCACTCACTTATTATTCCAGGACCGGGTGAACTAACCATAATAGGAACTTACTGAAACTTAATAAAGGAAACACAACTTGCTAAAGCATTCTTCTCCTCATACCTGCACTGATATTCTCACCAGCTCAAGGACYGGGTATGCTAAACTTCTGGATTATCATACACAGCACTTCAGGATCTTTTTTAACACCAAGACAGCCTTTAYAGACTCCTAGCAATGATTTCTGCCACATCCTGCTTCTCTCTGGCCCATCAAGGCAAACAGAAGCTGGTCTCCTGCCAGGTGACCCTTCTAGGGGCAGAAGGAGCCGGTACGGTCCCTTCCATGCAGTCCCACAACTTGCACTTGCTTCATGCCCCAGTGGGACTAGGCTGGAAAATCTGCTTTGATCACYCCACAGCTATCATCAAGTCGAATGAGAGTTTTCTTACAATCATCACTTCAAGGCATTTAAAASAGGTGGAACATAAGAGTGCCTAGGGAATCATGTATGACCTGAACTTGCTTTGTCCATAGCATTTTGGGCAGAAATAAGCTCGCTCCTGTCCTCATGTGAAACTGGCAGTGCCAAACCTCGTGTATTGTCTTTCTTAGGAAAGAGGAGACCAGAGAGAACTGTCTTCTGCTCACTGCTGCTTCAGACTTCTCTTTACAGGGCCTGAACACTTGCTCCATGTTATTTTAAACAAAACAAGTATACTCCCAAATACTTTTTTTTTTGAGGAAAACTCCACATTCACTAGATATAAACAGTACCTTGCCATAATCTAGTGCAATGTAATCTAGTGCAATGTCTGGATTCACAGAATAACTTTAGGAACTGTGAAAATAAGAGGGGTAAATTCAATGTGCAAAGAACAGAAGCAGAAGTTACAGTAACCTGTGTGGTGTCAATACAGGTGCTGCTCTAGAGAGCCCTCCTACCCAAGAAGCAGGAGGGGTGAAACAGTTATCAAGGAGTATTTATTTGAAATGCATCTGGTCTTACGTTTGTACACCTCCATACTGAATGAAGTAAAACTGCTGATAAATCTGCAATTTTAAAAAATTACATATATTCAGCTCATCTTTTTTAGGCTTGAGCCTTGCCCAGTGCCACAGAACACTCCCTGTTCACACCATAACCTTCCAGCTAGAGTCCCCACAAAATCTTACAACCACGAAACAATGGCTTTCTTCAGGCAAAGGGCCAACAACTAACCCAAGGAAAGACATCTTCAGTGTCAGCAGAGYTAAGCCACTCCCTTTTCAGCACACACGATATTTTGTATGGTTATTTAGCATTTCATGGAGTATCTGGTGCTTAATTTACAACATTGCCTGCACCTAAGCTCCACCCTGAACAAGATCACTGGCAGCACTCATTTTCAAGCTTGTGATGAGAGTAAACAGGCACAGGATGGTCTGCTGCAAATCTGCATAGTATTTACTGCATTTTATCTCTTCTGCTGGAGGAAATTGCAGTACTTTAGGGAGAGCACTGCATCTTTTTTTAACTTTTTTTTTTTTTTTAAGTCAACTCAATGCATTCCACTGAAGGGAAAACTCAGTGCTTTCAACAATGTGGTCTGCTTTCCTCTTTCAGTGTGATGTAAACACACAGATAATGGATTCCTGAAGCAGTGACCCTGAAAATGATAAAATCTGCCTTCTTTAGACTGCTAACTTAACCAGCAAAGAAAGACGCATGAGGCAGGTTTTTCTTCATGTAACAAACTCAGCTCTTTCTAACTGAAGTACCACTGCCTAAGATCTGACAGATGTCCAAGATAAAGCCTGTAACGTATTCCCTTGTGTGCAAGTTTTGAGCCTGGATTTTCCAAGCCTTGCCGAGGAATTTCCATGTTCCCAGTGTTTAGGATGCTGTCATTTTGTCTCATTACATGCAATATGCAGCCATTGCTGTTCACTAGTTTACAAGATAAACAAAGTGCTATGAATGAAAGATTTTTTTTTCCCTGTCTCCTTAAGCCAACAAATAGGAACATTCTTAGCGCTAACCAGGCTCTTTCCCCCTCTGACAGAAACCACAGACCACACTTGCAGCACAGACCAGCGTAAATTAAGAAACATGCACAGAAGGGCAGCACTTCACTGTACTCAGGCTGCTCTGGGACTATCTACGGAGTCACATGGATCCAGGAGAGGAGGAGGTTTGGTTTCAGTGAAGAATTCTTTTTTATTTTGCAAATGCAGTCCTGGAGTTCATTCATTGCTGGGATGTGTCTTCCRCAGAGAAACAGCAGAGCTTGTTTTACCCTGCCTGAGGTAGGGAGCTGCAGGGCACGACCCTCCCCTTGCACTGGGGGCTTGCAGCCTGGGCCGAGGCCTACCCTTCCTGCAGGGAGCACACGGCACCCCCAAAAGAAACCTCCGCTTCTTACACAGACAGGGAATTTAATGGGAAAACATTAAAGGACATTCTCTCTGTCTAAAAGCAAAGAAAACTGGGAATGTTAACATACATGAGTGCTTTCTCAGAGATCTACGGCRTGAGCAAACTAATTCGTTAGGGAATTATGCAACTGTTCTTCGTTTGAAGAAGTGAAGCCACCCGCCTTTACTGGAGGTACACAGGGGTTAGAAAGGGCACTGCAAACTGTATCCAAACACAGCTAGGTTATGATTGATGGCCAGATTTCCAACTGTATTTTACTTAAAGATTAAATAAATAGAAGACTGTTTCCTTGCTCTCCCTCTTATTGTTCTGAGACACAGTTAGTCCTCATCTGCAAGGCTGAGCGGCCCAGAAGCTGGACACACACCTTAACCCTGKGTAAGGTTCAGCACACCTTCGGAGTGAGAAAAGCTACAAAGTATCCCTTAAAAGAATTCAGAGATTTTTCCCACAGCACCGCTTTCGTCCTCTCTCACTAACACCTTGGTGCAATGAGAACAAGCCCAGACTAACATGTTTACAAGGATCCCAGCATAGCAACACCTACAAAAAACCCGCACAGGCTTACCTTGTAACTGTTTGAATCGTCCTTCTAACTGGTTATAGTTATACGGCACCTGAGCTGCATATCCTGGGGACAACGGCCSGGGCATACTGGTTGATTTTTGTAATTCCATTTACAGGTAACGCAGGGATACGATGAACTGCAGCATAAAGGAACCACAAGTTTCTTTACCATACATCCAGGTAAATCCCAGCTTCCTCAGTAGTTTGGCGTCAGTCCCTAGCAAAAAACGCTCCCCCCTGAGCCCTAAGTAAATAACAGCTTCGGTTCAAAATCCAGCAGTGTGGCTTGGCGGTAAGCTCTCTGTAATGGATTCAAACTTAAAGCACCAGGAGGGTGGTTTTTTTGTGGGTTTTTTTTTTTTCCCAGTTCCACGACAGGCAACTCTCAAGTGCTCAAATCTGGTTCAAATGCTCGTCTGGCTCTGGCAAAACCAAGTAAAATAAAAGTAAGCGTGCGATTCAGTCCGAAGTAAAGGCAGCATGGAGCCACGCGCTGCCGCCCTGGCCGGCGCTCCCARGAGCCGCGCACACCTCAGACCTTTCTGCTGGTTTGTAATATAATCAGCAGCCGCCCGGGAGCGGGCTGATGTCACCCGATTACCATACGGCACAGTGGAGGAAAGGAAGGCTGTACCAAGGGCGAAGGGGCGGCGGAGGAGCAGGGGAAGAGCGGCCCGGTTCATGCAACGCCCCAGCGAGTCCTTCCGCCGCGCCCCGGGAGCAGCTGCCCGCGGGGTCCTGGCCCCGCGCTGCCGGCACCGCCGCCGAGCACGGTGGCACCTTCCCGAGCGAAGCTGCTGGAATTACAACCTTTTGTTAAGAGCCTCATGTAACGGAAAAGTCTCAGATTACTATCACTTGAAAAGGAGGGCACTTTTCTTTATTTATCTGCGAGGCTGTCGGCTTGCAGGAGCACCGCACACACACAGAAGCGCTCATTCAGTATTTAGCACCAGCCGAGGAGGGGACGCGGGGAGATGTACGCTCCAGCACACCGGGAACAAACGAAAGCTTTGTCGAAAGGTTCTTTAAACAGCCAATTCCTGTCACTTCGGTTTATGTTACTTGACGATATTGAGGATTTTGACATGCCCTGTGCATGTGGCTCCTTGCCCAGTTATCAGTGTGCTGGGTATTACTGCAAGATTAATGGGCTGTGCGCTGGAGGGGGAGGGTTCTAACGTAAATAAGGATGCCTCGCCGATCTCTGACTGCCACCTCAATACCCTGCCGAAATACAAACGTGCACAGCAGCAGCAGCAGCTGGGCTTGGCCTGGAAGTCAGTTCCTGCAGATGGTATTAGATACAGGATGTCAGTTTTCCCTCAGGGACATGAGCTCCCAGCCCTCACTTATTTGTAAGTGAAATTAAAAGGTCAATTCCACATTCATAGTCTCRGTATATAATATTTGCCTGTTCATTTTTAAAACTGCTGATAATGTTCACACAAATGTTTTCTCTTTTTCTCTTGCATTTCTAAATTCCTTTCTACTGGAATCCATGTTCTCTCCTCCTCCCACTCCATCCCCTCATTAAACATTTCAAAATGTTGCCTTTGTTTTGATACCATCATTTACAAGGTTTAAGTCATATAGTAAYTTCTGTGAGGACAATTTCTGTGGGAGAAGCTCAGCCCACTCCCCCGACTCACTGCAGCCCAAGGTCCTGCTTGGTGCAAGGTGGAAATTCAACCAGCCATTACCAGCACACCAAGGAACAAATGTGCACAAAGTCCAACCTTGAACACTGCCAATTTAGGGAGAAGTGATGGAAATCGACACTTCTTAGCTGAAGCTGGAGTTTCCAAAAGCACAAAGACTGTTGAAAATACCTGGCATGTTGCTCCTGAGGTCGTAAATACACTTGAAATATTTATGGCTTTTAACTATACTGYTTTACTKAAAACACCACCAGAGCGYTAGTCCAGAGTTACTTACTTWACTACAGAAGGGCTTTTACTGGGGTATTTCCATGTACYYCTTTATTTTAGTATACCTGTATTTATACAAGACTCGGAGTACTACAGCACCAGCAGTACCATAGAGACCCTAAAACATTTCTGAAAGCTGCCCTTCAAGCCTTTCAGCACTACCCATACTTGGTCACAAAGGACTCCTCAGCTGCCCCAGCCAGGTTTTACAGTATCAGGGAGGAAAGTGGCTATAGACAGGGGCAGCCCAACCAGGSCTATGTAGGAGACCAGGCCCTGCAGGCTTGTGTCCTAAAAACATGTCTAGAAGGTGTCAGGGGGACCTAAGGAAGCACCTGCACTTGCAGCCTCAGCAGGCAGGATGCTGCTCTCCAGACAACAATGGGCTCATATGGCAGCTCCTGCTAAACCT
This sequence comes from Malurus melanocephalus, assembly GCF_030028575.1. Taxonomy (NCBI): domain Eukaryota; kingdom Metazoa; phylum Chordata; class Aves; order Passeriformes; family Maluridae; genus Malurus; species Malurus melanocephalus. Next base: position 1,186,059 of record NW_026623245.1, on the reverse strand, counting down.
TCCCCTGATAATCTTTGTGCAGCCAGCTGTCCCTCCAGCACACACACCAGCCCTGGCCATGGGATTTCCAGGGAAGAAGGGCAACACAAAATACCAAAGGCTCCCAAATTCCCAGGAGCAGAGCTGGGTAAACTGAGCTGTTAGTATACCAAGATAAACTCCACGAGCTGGTGGAGCATGTTTTGCCCAGCACACAAGTACAGGCTTATTTCCATCACAGAYATTTCTACTGCAGCTTCCTACCAACAGCAGCTTTTGCCTGCCATGCCCGACCTAGGTTATAATTAAATGCAAACCCTTCCCCTCAAGAGTGGGCAGGCAGCCAGGCCCTACCTGCAGGCATATCAGCTCATTCTGTCCCACCTTGAGCAAACAGGTGTTGCTATGTGAGCTCAGAAGGTAAAACTAAAGTCCAAGTGACTGACAGGGAAACTGGAGCATTTTTAACACCATGAAGGCCATAAGTCAGGAACTTTTCCCCAGCTGAAACCTTTCCCAACACCTTTGGCAGGCGATGCACTAATGCACGTGGTCATTATTAAAAATATTAAAAAGTAAACTATTACAAAAGGAAAATATTAAAACCTAAAAATAATTATTTGGCTTAGGCCCATATAAAACACAGACTGGCCTTACCCACCCCATCATGACATAGTAACACAACACACACGAATTTACTCCTCAGTTTGTCCCCTGTGGTACAATTCTGGCGGGCAAGCTTCAGGAAATACTGAGTAAAAACTGGGGGTTGATTTTTTTTTTTTTTGACCCTGTCCCGTCTCTTTCACTCCCAATTGGGGCCTGTCCAATAGCACTAAATGCTACCTTAAAGGGAATGAATTGCAGCAGGTGTGGAGCAGTGCAGGCTCCACAGTGAGGGGGGGAGGGGGGAAGGGGGGAAGGAAGCTAAAGGAATAGGGAAGAACCTGTATTTCAACTGAGCTTAATTTGTTAGAGGTTTGACAAACAAAGACACCAGACCATGGCATGCTGTCGGCAGCACTCGCTGTGAAAATCTAACCTCATTTGAGCTGCCATCCAGGTTGGCATTTGGGCTGAACAATTGTGCCCCCCAGYAGCAGATGTGACAGACTTTGCTGATGACGGTTCAGCTCTTGGGGCTGGCCGTGGTGCCAGGCTCAGCTGCCAGGGTCTTSCTGCCGCTTTGCTGGGCACTGCCATACATCTTGAAGGCTCCGCTGAACAGGTTGGTGGGAATTCAGTGGAAAGAGTGAAGCAAAATGGGGACATGTCTGTGTTTGTGAAATGCTACACCGTATGTAGCAAGGCCGCTTCCAAATGGGCATCCTGCCAGCTCCCCCGTTTTGTGTGAGTCACACCAAGCCTAATCCATTGGTCTGCTGTTGACTGCAAATGAGTAAACCTGAGCCCTGTTTTCTGCTGCCGTGTGGCAATGCACCGGATCGATCACAAGGCTCTGCATGCACAAAGCCCTTTGTGACACCCCGGTTCTACTCATTTTCCATGTTTATCTTTAATTGACTAAGCCYTTGACAACACTAATTAGATAATATGTTATGGAGGGGATTGAATGCTTTAAAGCCATAGATAGCTTTGGAGCACTAGGCCAAGTGCAACTTATCACATCAACACAGCTGAAAATTGTCTGTGGTGTAATTCATTACTGATTACAKCACTGGAGGAAAATAAGAGCCAAATCATATATTAAGTTTAGCATATTGAGGTGGAAGAGGTGTGCRGGGGTTGTTTTCACCCGCTAAATTCTCAATTTTTTGCCTATAACTGTGAAATAACTTTTGCTAGCACAGTTTGAATTGTCCCTGTCCCATAGCACCTGCCAGGTGATGATGGCTTGTGTACTTGTTCRGAGTAAATAAAACACAAATGATTATCCACTTAGCCATAATGCAGAGTGTCTTAGCTGACATGATCAGAGCTTTGCAAAGCCTCAAGGAGAACGAGAGGTTGATTACAGTAATGTTATGAATGTACATGTGACATTTAGAGACARCTGCTTACCCCACAACACAAAAAAGGTCTCTCCTGGGCTCTGTCTTTTTGTCATTCTGAAAATTGCTGCTGAAGTGAATGGGTTCCGACACAAAGGAAAAAACTAGAGTTTCTAAGGAAGAAACTATTGTTAGATCTAGCAAAATTACCTTCCAAATTCCTAATTATCAATGTTTCTAAGCCAGAGCTTACAATAATTACGAGCCTGGCTAACCATCACCCTTGTCTTTACTCTTTCTTGCTCCTGTAAATTCTCTAGTTGGTAGCTAACTRGAAAAGAAATTACAAGATAAAAAGGATGATTTATTAAACTAAAATGCCAGAGAAATCACGTCACATTTTGCTCCTCTCCTGAAGGAGGGTAAAGTTCCTACATATCCCCTTAATGTTACAATTAGGAACTGAAAACTCATTATCACACTTGCCTGAATCCTCGCAGTAAAAACAGACCCTTTCCTTTTATATTGAAAAGAGCAAGAGAAAGGTTTTGCTGCGGATTGTTCTAGAATGTAATAGAAAATAGTTATTTTTACCCTATTTCACAATTTGCATAACATGAATCCTGAAGAGTTAGCTGGTTTCCCTCCAGTTCTTGTCTAAGATGCTGGAACCCAGGGAGCAGCAGCCCACACACCAAGCAGAGATGAGCTGCCAAGTTCATTACCTCTGCTGCAGGTATTGGAGGAAACAGAACCCTTCAGTTTGTAACCTGCCATGTCCTGCAACATTTCGTAACTGTCTCACAAGAAGGTGAAATGAATACAAGCAAACCAAGAGATCTTCTCTTCAATGACATTTTCATTGCAGGAAGTACCTCAATGTTTCTGTTTAAAGGGGATTTTAGGTCAGTGGCAACTACCCTGTCATTGGACCCTCCCAGTCCCTTTCAGATACATTCTCCATGATTTACGTGGGCTTTGGAGAGCCAACGCAATCCAAAGGCAAGGGGCAMATTAAAAAGCAGGAGATAAAGATTTTTATTACAGAAGGGTCTGTTTACATGTTCTCCTTTTGCCATGTCCAGGCTGGCCTTCCAACAGTTCCACTCCAAGTCCCAGGTACAAACTAGCTTTGGGCTCCAGATGAATCTCTAGATTGCAACATCTGAGACCAAAGCAGCACAAAACCTTTGGGAATTTTCTCACAAACCAGGCCAGAATATCAATTTATTACTGAAACTGGGTCAGTTCCACCTGGTTTCGGGTTTCAGTTTACACAAGTCCCAGATTAACAGGAAAGTTGACGTGACTTTTGTAACAGCATGTCCTTGCTAACTGCAGGAGTCAAACACCTGCCAGGAAGGCCAGCAGGGAAGAGCTACAGGAGGCACTTGCGGAATATTTTGGAAGGAATGATGATTTCTGTTGGTTTGCATTCCAGCCTGTACTGTTTCCCATACTCCATGAACTCACCAACACAGGAAAGTCACCCCTGAAATGCTGTAAGTACATTCCCAGGTTTTATTTGTTGCCTATGAAATACACTTGGCTCACTCTCTGACGTAGATGGATAGCCCTTACAAAGCCTGTTCAAATCAAGCACACTGCTTCAGGTACACACTTTACACACCCACTGGCTGTGAAATTTTGTCAGGAAAACACTTCTTCATTTTCATCCAGAAAGTTCTTTCTTACGGGTTTTGATGTGCTTTTTCAGAAGCTGGGATTATTGTCATTGCCTCTCCCTCCTTTCTCTTTCATCTGAATTGCACCTGTGTTTGTATGTATGGGAGAGACAGGGAACCATCTTTTTCTCTTCTTTTTCTCTTCTTTTTCTCTTCTTTTTCTCTTCTTTTTCTCTTCTTCCTTTTCCACCACTTTCTCTTTTTTGTTCCAGTCTGAACAGGATGCACTGTTGCTAAACCATAATCACTCAGGCATGACAATTCAATGTCCTGCTGCTCTTGAGCAAAATAAAAATTGGGTGAAAACAAGCAGTAGAATATGCTGATCTTTACAAATCTCCATAAACCAGAGTATGTCCTCAACTGGAAACTGCCTCTTCCCGCAAAAAAAGCTGAGTGATCAATTGACAAGTATTATCTGTGTCCAGGTCACGAAATTACCGTTCCAGAGCAAACAACTTCATTTTTATATGATGTATAGGAAAAACAAGATGTTATACAAATGGATGTACAAATACTGTCACTTGACATCTATCTGCCTTCAATGCTTACTAACATGTAAGGGAAGAAAAACTTCCCAAAAATCCTCATACAACATACATGCACAAAGTGGTTTGTAAAAAAAAAATATAGTAATGATAGCACTGCTCACTAGAAGAGTTCAAAACTGTTAGGGAGAATGCKGGAAACTACAAAAGTGGAACTTGGAAGAGGATTTTCCTCACCCTCTCTACTTGGCTGGTCCTCATCTTTATTCCTGTACTTTTTGCCTCTTCCTCATCAAGGAAATTCGTCTCCAGGCAATCTGGGTTTATATCTCTCCAGGATATTACCTCAAGATAAGAATCAAAGCTCTGATCTGAGAGAATGATTTCATCACTAATCTTCACCCATTAGAAGGGCTCCTGGGTTAACAGAAATTAGTAAACATTTTTGTAACCTGCATTGAATTTCACGTTGCAGTATGCTCTGTTAGGCATTATTTATACCTCAGGGAGTGCTTTCAGGCAGTATCCCAGCAACAAATAGAAGGAAAAAATGCAAGGCTCATTGCAGATTTGGCTGAATAAATAACATAAATACAGAAACATTGCTAGTTAGATGCTAAAGATGTGAGACAAGAACATTCTCTTCTGCATACGCACTTTTTTGTGGAAAGACTTCTTTCAAATTACAGACTCATGACTGGGTTTTGAAATTCATCCACAGCTAAGCTCATACCTGACAGAAGTCATAATTTTAAAAGAGATTGCCATTATTGGCATGTACTTTCTATAAAGAAAAAATCCTTTCCATTAAGATTATTCAGCAAACTTTCTAAAAACAATCTCATTATCTGAGTGGAAGGCCCCATGATTTCTCTGTATTAAATATCCCTGAAACATTGACTCCAACAGCAAAGAACATTTGTAATCTTTTCAGACTTCAGGTTTCCCATGAAGGGCCACTCTGGTCAGGTTCCCAGCTGGTGTAAGACAGCATGGCATCAGAGAAGCCAGGGGAGAATCCAGTTTATACCAGGTGACAATCTGGCTGGGAGGTCTCCTCTAAACCATCAACTTCAGCATTATCCCAGGCTTAAGACAGTGCTTGGCTCAGCTCTCACTGACTCCATGGAGGGTGTCTCCCAGGGAGCATTTTTCCTTTCCCTGAGCAGCTGCTGCAGCCAGAGCTCTTTACTCCCCTTCACAACTCCTGTCCTGTTGATGCTGAACACTGCCTCCTACTCAGCTCAGCATTAGATGGCAGGCAAAAGCAAGTCCCCTGGTGCTCTTATTCTCCTCGGATGCCATGGGGATAAATGGATGAGGAAAACTGGAGTAGACAGGAGAGCAGTGTGCTGTGCTTCTCTGGGAATGAAGGGACAGATCCCACCTAAGATCAGTGTGAGTAAGAAAGCTCACTCTGGAAGTCTGTTCGGTGCCATGCTATTAAAATGCCCTGGTATGATCAGGCTGATTTACCTGCTGCAGGATTATCCCTGTGCACATTTCACAGGTAACATCCCAAAGGCAAATACACCTATGCACACAGAGTCAGCACACATTCAGCTTTCCATCAGCTTCCTCTGGTACAGACGCCTTTTTATATTTAAGCCTAACTAGWGCACAGAATTCTCTTTACTTTACTTTGTTAAATTACTGAATGCTGCCAATGCACAGAGCCCTCTGTGCATAAGGACTGGCRTATGCCTGGAGCTCTCCGCAAGGAACTATAAGGAAGAGATATGGACCTGTATTCCGGACCAGGAGCTWAATGCACAGGAATTCAAAGATCTAGGGATCAATCAACAAAGGCTCATGCTGGCAAGATGCTGGSCTCTCCTGTATACGTGTCCAACTCAACAATGCTTAGTCCTGAAAGGATTTGAGCAGAGACATAAAATGACGGCAGCACTCAAGATTTTCCAGAGTGGGGCTGCCAGAACTGCTCCTATCCTGCTCTGTCACCAAAGAAACAAAAAGCCTATTTTTCCAGCCCTGCTCATCCTGCCTGAACAATGCGTGCCACATTACAGTCATTCACCAGGATGCAACCACTGTCATGCACCACTCTGTTACTAAGTACTCATAAATCCCATCCATGGAGAAGACAAGCAGGCCTGATTCCAGACACCTCCTAAGGGACATTCAGCACGACTTCTTTTCAGCAGCTTGGCTCTCTACTCAAGAGGCTACATGGGACCATAGATCTAATCAGACTACAAAGAACCTGACTTACACCTCCATGTAATTCACAACACCACTTCTTTGATTCTAAAGAGAGACAGCATACGCCCAACCCATGCCCAACTGATACCAAAAATCACGTTGTTACAGCAGTAAGATACAAATGACCTGTGTACCAAGTTACATTTTTGATCATCTAATACATTGTTTGCTTCTACTCGGAAGTTATTTTATGTTTCACAGACGCACTGGCTCTTTTTTTTTTTTTGGTCAGTCTACTGATAATCTTTAAAAATAAACCCACTAAGAACAAAGTATTATTTATCATCTGGTTTTTGCTCTCTGCTTTAGAACAGTTCTCCACAGCAACTTTAAAAGCCAATGCATTAATGCACAGTGACAGATGGGCTGAGCTTTTCCTCATTCTCTGATAAGAGCACAGTGGGCATSAGGAGTCCCAGCCAGCACCACAGGTGACATGTGGCAGTACAGCAGCCTCTCCACTGCCCTGCTCACTCCCATCATGCCTGCATGATACACAACACACCAAATGACACTCCTGCTCCTAACACCTGCCCCTAYGGATTCTGGGAAAGTTAGAAACAACAGGAAAATTGTTCCAGCAGTAAAATCCAGAAGAAAAGCCACGGGTGAGGTCAGCACTTGGAAAAGCTTTTGTTGAAATAATTCCATCAACTTTTATCTGAGCAAAACAAGATTTTTCAAAAGAAGCCCTTTCATGCTCATCTGGGTACACCTGTGTTAGGCCTGTGGCTGCTAAACAAACCCACAGGCTGATAATCAGCTCTGCCACACCAGTGCAGAGCAGATTTCACTGCTYTAAGGTTTTTATTTCTGTTTAGTCTCAAATGAATCCTTCAAATGCCCTTTCAAGCTGATTTATGAGTATCACTATTCTGCTGAGCTCTCTTTCCTTAACACTTGCTGCTATTAAAACTAGTGACTAGTGCTATTAAAACTAGTGATTTTCAAGTCCTGGATAGCTCAGGTGCAGRATAGTCAGGAAACACCCTGCAAGAGCTTATTCTCAATATCCTCTTTCAAAGCCAAGAATAAATCCAAAGTTTATGTCTCTTAAGCTCTAAATCATTGTAGGTTGCCTTTTTTGATTGATTTGAGACCTGAAACTTCATTCTGTATACTCAGAGTGAAACAGAAATTTTGCTGCGAAAGAGTTGCTCAAGAGCAGGGCCAGGCAGGTGTGTGATGCCTGGAGAATACTAGAAGCTGAATCTTCCTTTTCACTTTTTTGTGRGGCTGTTCTGCTGACTTTTTGCACTGGAGCTGTTGGAGCTCAAATACAAGGGCCACAAGGGCTAATGAGTCCCACATGTGGTACCAGAACTTTCCCACTGGGAGTTTTCTCTAATTTTTTTAACCTTACAAAATGGGTATTCCACTGTATTAAAAAGGAAAACTTTTCAATAGCACAACTTCAGGAACAATTTCAAWGCTTTTCCCCCTTTTACTGCTGGGAGAATTTAAGTTACTGGCATGAATGACAAGGCTGTTTTGGGGACCTAAGGAAAGCTGCACAACAAATGCAGCCTCCTGACTTTTCTTGTAAGGCTCTTGAACACCACGTTGTGCAACACCAGTSAGTGCCCCAACCTACACATGGCCACTTGGGTGAAGCTGGAAAAGGAATGCACAGCTCCCCCTGCCCACACTAGAAAACTCCTCTTATTTCATAAACTTTGAAATTGGTTTTAATTCATGTGCCAGAGAGCTGACTCACAGACATTCTGGTCACTTGGATGAACCCACAGGATAAAAGGGCAAAATACAAATGAGCAGAAAAGCACATAAGTGTAGCCAAGTTTAATATTGAATTAGCTAACTGAAGAAACRGAAAGTTTTAGAGGTGACAATTCTCATACTACCTGAAAACAGCACCTGAGSTGGCAAGCATGGCACAGCTGAATGTCACAGCCCAAAGGCTGAGTGTGAAAAATTCTGCTGAACAACTGAACTGTTTCTTAAGGTTTTTGCAAGAGCTTCATGCACCAAGGAGCTGCACAACAAATCTTGTTAGCTAATGGTTCAAGATAGACGAAATCTAATCCTTGAGGATTTGTGAATGAAGAATCTTGCACAAACATGATATCTTTTTGGCTCCTACAGAGCAGGTAGAATTACCTGCTCTTCCAGCAAGACCTTCCAAAGAACCACGGAGAMCAAGGACAGGTGAAAGATGATTTCCTACAGTGGGTTACCTTACTTGGAGAAGAAGGGATCAGTTACCTTCTTCTCATATCAGTTGCAGARTGAGTTAGTTCAACATGAATGGCAACCAATCTGGTTGCATACCCCTTCAAATCTGGATTCTGATTGAAAGTTGAGTTCCCCGATGATTTCTTGGTTTTAARCTGAAACAACCCTTCACATTCTGGTTTTCACGGAACACAGACCACTTTAATAACATTGGTTATCAGCTCAGCTGCTGTACTAACAACAGTGGTTTTCTGTTATCATATCATACCTGCTTTACCTGAGCTTTTCTCCAGGACATTGTTCTGATCACAGATTATTCTGACCAGCTGCTTTGGTGTTAAATATTTCARCATCCTAATGGAATGTGGGGCCATCAGGATTCTTTCTACAGTGGAGTATCAGACTCTGGCTACAGACCTCATTTTTTACTTCCTCACTCTTTACCTTATTTTACCTTAAAGGAAGTAAGTTTCACTTCAATTACAGTAAAGTAGAATGAACATGAGATGGARGTTCCACCAAAGAGGCACTTCACAGCTAGTGGAAGAGAATGGAAAGAAGATGCCTGCACCAGCAGAGAGTACACAACCATTAGTCAGGCAGTGTAACRTGCCCACGACTGTTCTTCTTCGAAATACAGCAGCTTGCATCGTGGAGATGAAAAATAAGGAACCAGTGCCTGGTGTGTTCATTTGAAACCTTTCATATTAGGACAAGGAGATAATGATGCATGAGCATTTCATAGACGGCAAGATGTTTTCAGTCTTTTGTTATWTCTTGTCACTGACATACTGCAAGACAGCCACAGGCTTTAGATACAACTCATCCATGACCTCTGGAGAGGGAAATGCTGCAGYCAGGTGCCCAGTCTTGGAGATGGGGGAAGGTGCTCATGCCCACAAAGAGCCAGTGCTCACCCAGGTCAAATGGGAGTGCYATTCAGTAAATCCAGACCCCAAAGGTGGCACACAACTACTTCCACTTCAGAGAGCAGKGAAGCTCACCCAGAGGAAAGTGATGGTGCAGCAGCCAGTCAAATGTCTGGGTTACAGAGCCCAGAAGGGCCTCTTGACATGYCCCAGCATGACTGTGTGTGCACCAGGCTTTCACCCAGCGGTCATTGTGCTGGTCCTGTGACATGCAGCTGAATCAGAGAACACCTTTCCAGAAAGGGCCTGTCTCCACTGAAAGAGGACAATGACAGAGATCATTGCCAGCCCAGCTCCAGGCTGCAGCTGTTAAAAATCTGCCAGGGCCTCTCTGGGGAGATGCAAGAGAAGATTACCCACCACACAATGCATCTGAAAATGTATGTTGACCAGTGCCAGGAGTACCACGGCTCCGGCTTTAACCATTACCTTGGATTTGAAATACAAAGCTCTCCTCACTCCTCTCTCTCTGCACCATGATTAAGCTTTCAAGCAGTGCTGCAGCAGTGCAGGATGCTAAGCCAAGTTTTGGCAGCACACTGCATTCTCAGCACTAACTGTAAAGAATTACAGGTGTAGAAATGCACCAAATTAAAAAACCTACGAGTAATGCTTGTTCAGARGGAAAATAAATACACCATACTGTGGAAAAATGCTTAAATATCTGAATCAAATCTTCAACAAAATTATTTGCTTTGACATTGGTATGTGTTTTAGGCTATCTAAATAATTCAAGTACTTTCCTTACATTACTTCTCCTTGAAATAAGAGTTTCATGTTTATTATTCATTACTCAGGTGGGGAGCTCTGCTTGCTATAAAAGTAAGTGRAAAAAGCAGCTGCAGTAAGGTGAGATCTGGGACCCAAAAACGGCTCATGAGCTTTGTACTAAAAGCATTTCCCACCCAAGGAACAGGATATAACCTACAACCACTAACAGRCAGGAGTAAAAGACAGTTTCTTCCTCAAAGATTAAACTACTAAAATAAAACAACCCAGGCTGAGAATCATTTTGCCTTATCACCACACATACCATCAGGCTGTTTCTGACCCCATTCAGCACAGCCCYGCCCAGGTAAGGCATTTTCCCTGTCATTCCAAATGCTCACTATGATGGGAACTGATGTAATTAAAAGCAGCAAAATTTAACACACGTCCCTTCTGTGAGTAGTTCCATTAAGTCAATAGCATTACTATCCCTAGGAACAGTTATGTGATCTGCTCTCTGTCAACATGCACGAACTACTTCATTTTCCTGTTGCTGAGCCCCACACCTGATCCTGCCCTGTGCCTGACACGCAAAGGTATTCTGCATCTAATGCATCCCCATGGCCGGAATGGAGAGGAAAAAGGGCATGCCACACTCCAGCCCCAGCCCCATTGGAATCACAAATGGAACAGGTGATACCTTTGTCTCAGTGCAGCTGATTTAATAAACCTGTCTCAACACCTTATGAAGTGTCAGGTTTAAAGCCATCCCTGGAGATCAGATTTCACCAGCAGAATGCTCAGCATATTTTTGAGCTGTTTTCTATGCTTGTCCCACATTGCCAAGGCATTTTGTTCAGAGGTCAGAAATGTGGGCATGCTACCATAAAAGTCAGGAAATCATTTACAGAATGCATTAAAATTGCTTTGCAGGGCAGTGACTCAGAGCTGAGAGGACATGACATAATCTCTTTGCTCTATAAACAAATGTGGTTAATGTATAGCCTTTAATACGCAAYAATCTAACGTTTCGAACAAGGAAAGATCCAATTCAGTTTCATTTCTCTGCTGATGACTGTGGAATTCAGCAGAAGACAAAGGTATTTCAGGCAGAATATATAGTTCTGTCATTCATTACTACATGACAACTCTCTCCACCTACCACATTCCTTTTCTCCAGGAAAACTGAGATGTTTTGCACACCTGTAGATGGAGGTATATTGAAGGAGAACTTTGTTATCCCTCTATTTTTTTTTTTCCCAAATCTGAGGTCAGTGCTTACCAGCCAGGGCCTTGATGCGGGAGCGCTCAAACAGCCGAGCAGAACTGTTCTCATTGTCCCAGTCGTCCACATCCCAGCGGTTGTTGACATCGCTGTACTGCTGTTGGATTTCAATGTTGTCGTAATCTGTCGCTACCGTTGTCGTCATCCTGAGTCTTCTCCTTAGTCTCTTCTCACCATCAGATTCTTCTTAAAACCCTCTGTCAGAGAAAAACACATAAAAATAATCATTTAGATGGYACACATATACTGGAAAAAAGTTGTACATGTGAAGCTCAGGACTTCTGGTTTCAAAAATGAGTGACTTACTTGAAGCACAAGCTCAAGAACAGGTCAGATACCAAACAGTCTTTCAGAGAATGAATAAGTGAACAAATATTCTTTAAAAATTAAATACTTCACCAAAGCCAGAAGTTTTGCTGCATACACACATCCAGAATTGTCAAGTTCAGCTCCACAAAGTGGAACATGGATGCAGTGGTGCAGTAAAACACTCCCACAGYTGTGACTTTCAAAAGCAGACTATTGGCTTTAGAGATCTGTGATGTTGGCCAAAGCATATAGAGCTGTGGATAACTCATCTAAGAAAAACCTCAGGCAAAAACATGACCTCAACACCTTTACAAAATGGTGCAAATACTGATGGGAAAAAAATGCAGGTTCTTAAAAAGCCACATAAGCATTTGACAAGCAAAAGCCTTTTAAAGTGGATCTGAAGAAATATTTCTGTCTCCATATGCAAATACTGCCTTTGTGACTGGTCCTGGCAATTTATTTATGAACTAATCCAGATAAAACCAACTAAATGATGCATTACTTTGAACTCTCCACAGGAACAACATGGCACCCACCAACGCAACCCTTGGGCTGAGGTTCTCCTCTTTCAGGGTGTTGTTTGCATGTTTATTCTGTTTTCTGATTAGATTTGCATGTATTTATCAGTACTAGATATAACAGAAGCAGACACCTCTGGAGGAGGAGGGAGGTTATACATGGCTGTGAGCCCAGTGGGAACAGCACTGAGCATTCCCTTCACCAGTCAGTGCTCAGAGAGATCCTGAGGAGAAYACGGTGCTCCTCAGAAACAGAGAAACACACAGTTCACCTCCGCAAAACGCAATAATTACCAGAAATGCAGTTAAATACGTGGGCAAGAGGGAGACACAAGGCCGCCCTTTTACCTGGGCGGGGCGCGCGCGCGCTCCCCTCACGGCGCCCCGCACAAGGCCTCTCTTGGTTTTTCTCTCTTTTATCTCACTTTCTTATTTTAAAATAAAATCTAAAWAACAAAGCAGCCACACAACCGCCCTCCCGGGCAGCTCGGAGCGCAGGGCGGGGCCGGTGCCGCCCCTCAGGGTGGAGCCGAGCCCTCCCTGCCGGCCGAGCCGGGGCCGCCCCTCAGGGCCCTCCCCGCCCGCCGCGCTGGCGCCACCTGCCGGCCCGGCCCCTGCCCACACCCGCATGTCGCGACATAAATACCCCTCGCCCGCGACAGACGGCGGGGCTCACCAGCGGTGTTCACTCCCCGTGCGGGCCCGGGATAACGCAGAGCCGGCTGGTTGTCCCCCCGTCCCCACCCACGGCAGGTCCGTCCCGTGTTTCCGCGCGGATAAATCCCCGTGCTCGGCGCAGAAATGGGAACGGAGCCGCGCTGGGGCGGCTGTTACATAAGGAGCTGTTAGCGAAGGCTGAGCGCGAGTGTTCAACCTTCACAAAAGGTGGGAAGGAACGGCTTTAGTCATGGGAAGCTGCCAACAGAGCGAGGGAACGCGAGGAAAACTGGCTCTGGGGAAGGTCGTGGGGACGATGCTCCCGCAGCGCATCCCRCAGGAGCTGGAGATGGATCAGCCGCTCCTAGCGGCCGGATCCTGCCTTTTGCTCCTGCTAGGAGCAAACAAAAGCGTGGAGCAAAGGCAGGGGGAAGGATTAAATCCCACTCGGAGCGTTTCTGCTCAGCACTCGCCAGCTGATCCTCACTGAGCATCAGGCCGAAACAAAAACCTCCCATTGATCCCTGTACACAGGCTGAAATCAGGGTTAATTCCAATTAAATCCACGGAGCAACCAGGGTATAAACAACCATGCTGGTCGACAGCATCATTTTCCATCTTCTCTATATTCACCAGTGCTCAAGGAAGAGAAGACGTGCCACTGGAAAAGCTGCAGCTCCAACCATGAAAATAAAAGCAGTGACCCCAAAATCGGGATGCAGTGACACGTAATTTAATAYAGATGGAACGAGCCATGGGATTTAATTTATTTCTGTGTCACTGCTGTTTARAAACACACACAACTCAATCCAGAATAAATTCAACTCTAACTTGTGCTTTATCACTTCTCCCACCCTTCCTGAGCRTTGCACAAGCAAAATCTATCCCAGATAAAGCTAAATTGAGCATGAAATGGCCTGTTATCCCACACCTATAGGGCTGGAAAACCTGCAGCCTTGTTCTAATAAAAGCAGTGCCTCGCTCCCTGACATCAAGCTCCCTTTTCTGGGATGCGGCTCCCTGYCACAGGGACAGCAGAGCGGGGGTGCAGGAAAACGCTTGCAGGGATAAAAATAAGCACCCTGCAGCAAAGCGAGGTGAGGAGAACACAACAGAATCCTCATTCCAGAGACAGACCCAGCTAYAGAGCATGCAGCCACCGCCTTCAGCCCCTGCTGGAAAACAGCTTTTCTCAAGTCCTGCTGCAGCTCTGATCCAGCACAACCTGCTGGTGCCTCCGGGAACAGGGAGGGAAGATAAACASGAGCCCCGGCAGAAACCTCCAGGCTTCTCTGACTGCAGGGATGGAGGTCCTGCAGCTGGGACAAGCTAAAGCAGCACATCTTGTGTCCATGTTAAGGGTGTCCCGATCTGACACGAACAACACCAGCAACTGCCCAGGGAGTAATGGGGGAAAATGGTTTGGAATTTTCCTGGAGCCCTTAGTGTAGCCGAGTTCACTGTTAATGACCTTGAATGTAATCCACCCGTGAAATCAGCCCAGCACTTGAAGGACTATGCTGAAAAACCTGTGTGTGTGTGTGCGTGCAGCAGCACACACGTACATATAGCACACATACCTTTACAGATTTATTTGAAACCTCTGTACTCAGTACCCACCAACACCCACAGAGAGATCACCACAGAGCACAGGGACAGAGGAATAACCTTTGTCACTTTAAAATCCTGGCCTAGTTTTAAGCTGAAATACCCCTCTAATAAGCTGAAATACCCCTCTAATAAAGAATAATGTTTTCAGCAGAGAACCAGAGCTAACAAGAATTGCATCTGCCAACATCCTGAGCACCATCCTGCAAGCCAGCTCCTTCTCAGGACTGCATAAACACAAGCACCCTGGGAACAAGGCATTTCAGAAATGGCAGGTCACAGTTTCATTACTCTTCACAATTCAGGCTGACTCAAGGATGTCATATAGGGCTCAAAACCAGAGAAAGCAGGCATTGGGGTTTCTCAGTTAGTCTACACTCTCTTAAATTCATCTGCCTGTGCTGCATGCACCTGGCTTGGAGATGTTAGCAGGCAATTCCAGGGATAAGCAGGCACAGGGGTGAACTAATAAATAGCATGGAACARCTCCAGGCCCTGAATCCACAGGCCTGCCATGATGGGCCAAGAAAGATCTGTAAATTCCCAAACTTCTTCCTCATTGATAAAATATAACTCTGTTGCCTTCTGCCATGGGTACCACACTAGACGACCTCATGAGACAAAAGAGATCAAACCATTTCATTTCAAAGCATTCCTTAAAACCTATTGCATAATCCGATGGGGGGGGGGGGGGGGGTGCGGGGGCATTGGCATTATCTTCAAAAAGAAGAAATGGCTTGAAGAAAAAAATCAGCTACCAGGAAGAGCATTTTCTCAGACAGTTTTCAAAGGCCACATCCAGGGGTCAGACCTTTTGTATTTACTTTCATAAATAGACCAGATTCTGCTCTGTTTGTTTCTCAGATAAAAGAAAATAAACAGTTTTATTCAGCCCATCTGAAGAATGAATTCATTTTWAAAAAATTCATTGGCTACTTTTAAATGCAATCATGTAATTCACTAAACAGGCTATGACTATAATCCCTGAAATTCTGCCATAACCACACATCTGGAATTACTTCCTAATAGTTACATTTATCTTTAAAGTAAACATTGTTTTTTCAAGAGTTACTATTCTTCCAGGAAACATGCTAAGCTGTAGTTAGATTCATGTTACTCTTACTAAGGATTGTCAAGAGGTTTTTATGGTGTTGTGATTGAAGAAAAGATATTTTGGACAGCAATCCCCAAATGGTTTAATGGCTTATGTAAATAGACTGTTCCCTGGCTAACATACAGCCCAATCTATTGCAGCTTTTCTGGCATTAAAGATAAAATTGAGCATTCATCTCTAACTCTCACTGAACGTGTGAAAGAACTGAGAAGGGGACACAGACACTCCCATGTCCAGGTCACCAGAGCACATGGGTCTGGTGACAAGCACGGGCACAACCACTRTGACAAAGAGAATGGTCTGCTGATCCCGCAGATCAGACATGTACCTCAAAGAAACCAAAATTACACACTGCCTCCTTTCTGGTAGCCCTCYGAAATCAAGGCTGGATGAGCACAGAAAGCAATTCCATTATCATTTTTATAGATACTTTCCCTCTCATTCTGTCCTCTCCTACTGATGGCTCAGACCATCTCACCAGTCCAGCTCTTCAGTTTAGAGCCATAATTATTACTAAAACCAGGAAAATCTAGTTCAAATGTAACCAAACTGCACTTTTTCTGAGCAATATTCAGCTCCCTCCTAACAGCAGCACAATGGACATTTTATGATTTTTATAGTGTCACTTTAAACTGATATTTACGACAGAGAATGGGAGTTGCTCTGGACTTTCAGTGTCCACCCACAACTTGTCATCCCAACAGGGTGAGATTCYCACCCTAAGCTTCAACAGACAGGAAAGTGGCCTGGTCAGAGGTCAAGAGGGGCATCTTGGGAGAGGCTCAGGGCTGGATGCCAAATGAACATACACAACAAACACCCCCACAGGTCAAACTCTGCACGTATTTACAAAGCACTAGTAAGAAACTCAAGAGAGAGTTTCTTTGGAACCCTTGGATCAATGAACTGAAGTACTGAGCATAAAGCTTAGAAAGACCAGAAAACGCGTGTCCTAATTTCAGCCATTTCTCAGCCTGAAGCCCAAGGAGGTGTTTCCAGCCTCTCCCCCTGCTCAGACCCCATATTGCTCAACTGCAGTACATTTCCAGGGACAGGAGCTCCACTGTCCTGACATGGCAGCAGGGGCAGCACACTCACTTATGTTCTGGCTTGTTGTTTCAGCTGCTAAACCAATCCCAAAATAATAAAGGCGGTAACTCAGCAAGGCTGTAACTCCCTTGACCTCAATATCCCCTCTCCCCTCTCCCAACCCTGTCTTTCCTTCCACAAACAGAACCACACTGTTTCTGCATTTTCCAACCCAAGAGTGCTCCATGCCTTTGTCTTTGCTTCCCAAGCCAACCCACTTTGTGGTGCTGACTCCTCTGGCTGTTCATGCTCTGCAGCTTGGAGCCTGACAGCCCAAAGCACCCTGAAAGGTCACAGCAAAGGGGGGACAGGCTGTGCTACCAAATGCCACAATCAGCGTGTGGGGCACTTCAGGAATGCACAAACAAGGCAAAACTGAAGCCTCTTTATTCCAAATACAGGCTGGAAAAGCGTGCAAAGGTCACTAAAATCAGGCAGCTTGTCCTTCATGAGAAAGGTCTGCTTCCCACATCTCAGATAACCCATCACTCCAAAGAGCAGGGAGTTAATAGTGGATTCCAGGCTCTTGTTTTCCCTCTGAGGTCCCCAGGATATCACACTCTAGCTGGGAGATGGGTACATAATTAAATAAGCACTGAAACAACTTCAGAAAGTGTTTGTACTGCTCCCTGAAAACAGAAATGGCCTCACTGTACTGGAGTCCCCAGTGCTGTCAGCAGGGGTGACTGGTGCACACCCAGACCCACATGCCAMACATGGGACAAAGATTCAAACAAYCAAGCAAAGCCAAGGGCACCAAGGRCACAGAGAAAYTCAAAATTACTAAAACCAATTTATTTATAAACACTAATCTGTACTTCAAACTTTCAGTTCCAGCATGGACCATTAAAACCTTCTAGTCTGATTCTCTCCACATTTAGAGTGACAAAGTTTCATCCAGTTTCTCATCCATCACCCAGCAGATCTGGATTCCATTTTCTCCTGAAGACTCCAGAATAATAATTGATATATGTGGTCCAAATTTGCCCTCTGGAACCTGAGGTAGCTCCATCCAGCTGAGGATACAACCCAAGATGTACCAACATTATTTGAAGAGCCTCCTAAACCACAAAGGGGACAGAGGGTGGCTTCACCTGGATTTCATCTGAGGTCACACACATAACAGGAGCTGGGGGTGAGAGTCTCTAGGCTTCTGTATTTCCCTATTCTCCCAGAATAGACATTGCCTCTGAACCATCCTCTAGAGAAGTCCATGCCACTCCACCAACATMCAAACTAACTCAGGAAAAARACAGACATTTTGGGTAGAAAGTGGSTGGTTTTGGAAAGAAGTTAATAAAGAAGAGTAGAAACATGAAGCAGAACTGAACTTAGCGCACACAACACTTCAGGGTGGAGCGAGCACMAAATTCCTCCTGGGACTGCCCTTCCTTTTCCCCTCATCACTTGRAGAATGTAAAACACATTTTGCTAAGCTGCTGAGGGGAGGGCTCTGTCTCAGCCATCAGCAGCTCCTAGGGAGCAGCATTCCTGCATCCCTACCAAAAGGGAAAGTCTGTGGGGATCCAGCAGGGCTCGGGAGTTACACACAGAGCATGAACACCCAGGAGGGCTGTACTCCACATGCTGRGCCCTGCTCAAAGAATGCAACCTCCTTGTTTAGTTTTTAAGCAAAACACAGAGTACTCAACCTCTTTCCTCATATCTTTGTGGTTTTCCCTAAACAAGCACTGCTGGGCAAGGTTAGTAATATTTAAGTAGTAAGAGCTTGGTTCAACTCCAATAAGTACATCAMGGGATAGTCCATGGCTGCCCCAGTGAGATCCATGGATTAAATACAGCTTCACTCCAACTCACAAACCACCTTGTATCCAACACAGCCAAATGAGATGTAACTCAGCATCCAAAATAATCTAATGAAACATCAGCTGGGCATTTTCTAAACACGACATCCAGTTTTCTCTTTCTAAGTAAATCAGTAAAGAAATTCCCATATATTTCAGTTCATGTAGCTCTTGGTCATTTGCTTTTAAAAAACACATTCATCATCTTCTTAGTCTTTCCTGTGCCAATGAAAGACAGCCTCTGGAATTATTAGGCTATCCRGGAATGTCCTGCCATATATATGGCTTATGGAATAAACCTGGGGCAACATCTCAGCTCAGCTCAACCATTTCTCTCCCCAACTCCATTCCTGCATTATTTATAACTTCCATATCACAATTACTAAATTTCCCTCCCATTTTCAGACAGAGCTGCATTTCTGAGGAGGGTAACACATCAAGAAGATGTCCTTTTCAAAGCCTAGACTCAGGAAGAGTGTTCCCATGGAGAAAAATTCAAGTTCATGAGTTTTAATTCAATCTGCTCTTCAGGTTTTGCAGACTCGTTGTGCAAATGCAGCTGATCRCTTTGAAAAGTGAGGAATGAGCAGCAAAACCAGGGATCATGTTCTGGTCAGGACTGGAATAGCATCCTGAATGTTGTGAGAGCTTTACAGGACAACTAATATGTGCTGGTGCACCTGTGAGCTCTGATCTGTGGGGTCAGCAGCTGGCATGCCAGTCCTTTTTCTGAGGAATATGACTGTCAGCAGGCCAGGAGCCCTCAGCTCTTACAGCCCATGCACTTATTTTCCTATAAATTCTTAGAGAGGAAATTTTGACCATGGARCTGCCCGAACTTTCAGATAAATAAAAGAATGTAATAGCAAAAACCTTGTGATGGTGGTAAATTAATATATAGTGATTAAAAATCTGAGCAGGCTGGATTARYATTATGTTGTCTGYATAYACCACAAAGGGTGTTTTGGGTTGTAACCCAAATGAAATCTCCAAGAGGAAATGAACTGGAGCTGGAATCAAAAAGGCTCCAGGTCAGCTGAGTCCTTTCTGRAACTACAGGAAGGACTTTTCTGATGTAGACTCTCACTCTGATCCATCCCTCAGCTTTAGCACGACTGAGGTGTTTCACAGCTACAATGGAGGAGGCAAGGAGTCTTCACAGASACCTGCCATGGAGATGGGACCTTGTTTCACCAAAACACCTTGAAAGGTTCTTAGAAGCCCCTGCATTTCACCCTTTGCCATCCTGACCACAGACCAAGGCAAAGATCCACTTTCCAAACACGTCTAAGAAGTACTTGTGGATGCACTGGTGGAGGAGCTGGAATCATGGGCAACTTGTCTGGCAGGAAAGAAAACTGATGTATTTCACTACTTACCAACACATTTCCAAAGAAACTACCAAAAAAATTCCTTTCAAGGTCACTGAGCATTTAAAAGACAATATTTAGTTAGTATCACCCCTGTTCTAGAAGCYATTTGTGGGCTGACCTTCAACAAAAAAATGAAAATACAGGGCAATTTTCTACAGTGGTATTCACCTTTTACTTCAGCGGAACAAAACAGTAAAGTCTTTTTTAGTATTTTTCAAGTGCTCACACAGAACAGAATTCCAATAAAAACCAGGTGCCCTCGGAAAGGAGTTTCCCATTTTCTGGTCTCCACTCTCTCATGACCCAGCTTACAAGAAACAGAGCTCTGAGCTTTGGGAACCTGCTGTGTRTCAGGGAAGGACTGAAAGCGGAGAYGCTCCCACTGCCTCTGGTCTGCCAGACAGTTGGCTCTCCTCTGGGATGAGGGCACTGCTGTCAGTGCAGGAAAAGCTTCACATCTTGACCCTGGCCATAACCCTCACTTGGCAGGAAGTCCCAGGCAACTTGAGTGCCCTTGGTGACATCACTGCTGACTTGGACAGCAAACTGGCAGTGCCAGGTGGCACCCAGCTGAGGGGCATCACTGAGACAGTACCTGTTTGCAACCTACAAGGAAACTTTTCTCAGGAAAAAATGGATAACTCAGACATCACTGGATTATTCAGGAAATGCTGCAATTGCCTCTGTGTGACCACATAGTTTAATATCAGCTGACATGTGTTGTATTAATTCGAATGAAGGGAGCCACAGCCAAGTGTCTGGGGATGGCAGAGGGGTCTGGGACTGGAGTTTCCGCCCCACTTCCCACTCCTGCCGARGGGGTCTCACACAGAAACGATGGCCCTGGATCACACTTAGAAGGMGAGCCTGCCCTCACAACACCAGAGCTGACTCCAGGCACTGACACACTTCCATCCGGAGCACATTCCTGCCGCCGCGGTCCGTCTCCGGAGCCGAGATGCGATAGCTCTGACCTCCTTACAGGCGGAGGGCTGCCAAGTAAACAGGCCTGGCTTAACAGCCAGCCAACTGCTGTCTCCCCTGCCCTTCTATTTTCCCTCTCCATTTCCACACCCCACCCTTCCTAAAGGTCCCAGCCCAAGCAACAGACATTCAACCTGTGGATGWGTGGGAGTGAGCCAGAGCCTCTGCCCATCTTCCCTTCCCGGCATCCCTGGAGCTCCCGTTTCCTTCCCACAGGGAGGAGGCTGCGACGCCCACCTGGGTCATGCCGCAGTGCTGAGCTGAGGCACAGCCAGAACAAGATGCAGCCGTGGGAGGCTGAGCACGCTCACGGCTTGGCAATCCTGGAGTATCCCTGAGGGAGAAGGCACAAAACCAGGGAGYAATGTCAAGCTATGCTGATCTGTGCCTAGGCGAGCCTCCTCCGTGTCGGAGGGTTTTATGTAAGGGYAGGGAAAGGCTCCATCACTCCCAGYCAAGGAGGAGAAATTGAGGACAGACTGTGCACAGGCACCTCCTCCTCCCTYTTCGGAGCCGCTGGTCGGGGGAGGCTGCCTGGTGACAACTTCCAGGGAGGAAGAATGAGACTGAGCTGCTTTGGCTCTGCCTCCAAACTGCAGAGCAGCGGTGGGAAACCGCACCCAGGGAGACGCCCAGGGAGAAGAGGATGTTTTGTTGTGGAGGCTTTTGTTCTGGACTCTGTTTATTAGCGATACTTCACAGGCAGGCAGAACAGGGAAGCAATTTAAAGGGCCAGCCTGGAAGAAATAACCTGCTACGCAGTCGGCAGGTTTGGAATTAGCAAACAAACAAAAMCAACAAAAATCAGATTCCAGGGGCAGGAACGGGGAARGAATTGCTGACACCCTCCGTAAGGCAACAGCGCTGAAGCAACAGCTGGTTTCAGCAGCTCCAGCACCAATCCACCACGGAGCAGCCCCGTGTCGACACCCAGAAACTCTCATTAARAGGAGACAAAAGGCAGCACTAATTACCCCACAGCAATGCTGGGATGACCCAGCTGCTCCCACACAGGTACTGGCTCCAGGTACCAGAGATGCCAGAGACCTCCTTTGCTGACAGAGCTCTGCTTTAGCCAGAGGTGCTCAATCAGCTCATGAGGTTGGGACAAAGAACTGGCCTGGTAAAGAAGAATTTAAAAAGGAACTCGGAGTTGGACAGCGTAGTGGTCCCAGAGGARGCACATCAAAGTCTGCACCAGAACAAGACCTCCTTCAGATGCTGGAGCCCAAGTCATAGCCAAGATCACGCAAAGCTTTTTCTCTTGAAGAGATATATGTTATAGGTACCATATGGATTCTATCTGTTCTCTGATGAATGAAAATAAACCCAGAATAACCAACAGAATGGGACAAATTTTGTTTGGGGAGATGAAGATGTTTTGATACTTGACTGTGGGTGAGGGAATGCCAGCATTTCTCTCGATTAAGAGGGGAACTGAGAAASAGAGCAGTTTTATATTAAATACCCACTTGAAATAGGGGTGTTAAGAATTGTCCTGCAAATCAGCACAGCCTGCAGTAGCTGTGAATGCACATGCACATCTTTGGCTAGGCTAAACCAGAAACATGCCTTAGAGCTGTCTGGAAAAATGATCCTTCCCCAGGAAAAGAGGGAAATGTCAGCAGTCACACAAGTAAATCACCAAGTCAGACAGTGTTAAGCACGATTCTATCAGGCCAAAAGGATTCCTGGTTCAAGTAACCAAGCACAGCTTGAGCCACGGCTTACCAAAGAGCAGGAAATGTGTCTCATCCTCCCCAGGGGACACACAACACACATTATCCAATTCTTGGCAGGGGAATCAAGAGCACCACATCCAAACTGGTCTCTGGCTTCTAAACTAAACCTTTACTGGGTTAGTGGGCACTGACCAGAAGAAGACAACAGGTAAAATTAAGCAGGCTGCCTGCATTTGYCCACATGGAAGTTTTAAATGGACACCAGCTGTTAATTCCTTTCTACATTCTTCACATTTTTTTTGGCCAACTCCCGACAAGATTAACAGAAGCCCTTGCCCTCCAACTTTCATCTGATGCATAGATAAAATAGTCAGGAAAGGAAAAGAAATCTATCTCATTATTGCCTTCATTTAAATGCATGCCTGTAGGTCCTCCATGCATCTCTGCCCTTTGAGATGGGTTAAAGAGCCTTAATGCCATCTAAATTAAGTCAATTTGTTATTCAGAACATTTGTGAGCAAACAATTTGAGATACATCCTGGGAGGAGAAAACACATGAGCCAGAATGTAAAACCCTGGAAAAATAAGATGATAGATAGAAAGCAACACCCCCAAAAAAGCACATCTTAAATAACTCGGGTCAGTATTTTGCTTCTTTGATGTTTCCACTATGGTCAAGTCTTTTTTTTTTTTTTGGCAGAAATATTTTAGTGCACATCCTTGTGTGCTGATTCATGTGAGATAAAGAGATATTTATCATTTTATATATGTTATAGTGATCACTCTTTCCAAGTTTTCCATGTCAGTTTGCTAATTCTCGGAGTGCTGTCTTGTCCACCATCCCCAAGATGTTACTCCCAGCGAGTCCAGTGAGTCCAGCCAGGATAAAAGCCCTGGCCAGCCCTGACCTCTGCAGCCTGGACCGTGGCTATACTGCCAGCCAAAGGCCTTTTCCAGGAGCCAGGGCCAGGAGAAGGGCTCCTCAGCTCCCTGGGGCCACAGGAGGAGCCCAGAGCACGAGGTGCTGTCCTCTGAAGCGYGTGTTATTCACAGTTCTGGATTCTCCAAGTCAAACAGGCAAATAAACACACCAATGACAYTGGCTCCTTCAAAGCATCCAACTATTGTTATTGGCACTTGCATCCAAACAGCTTCTGGCCACATGCAAACACAGCCTGGCTTGCACAGAACCCACCCTGCGCACCCCGGGACGGGGAACAGGGACAAAACAACAGCCACAGGGTCCAGAAGCTTTATGTTCCTTTGCATTGACCTCCCAGGGAAAAAGTACCAAGCACTGTCATACCAAGGGCTCCAATCCTCTTCTTGGAACAGGAAGAACCACCAGAAAACACACCGGAACCGTGTGATCACTCCTGGTGTGAAGCCCAAAACCTGCCCACAAACCCCATTGTCACAACGCCGAGGAAAAACGTGCATAAAGCCACAATATGTAAAATATCTGATCATTATTTCATTCTGATTTRAGGTTTTTGTCTGGGAAATGGATCCTCAGCTGGCACTGCCCCAGCCCAACAGCTGCATTGTTTTTCTACTTCCACAAACACTCAGAAAGTTCGCCAAAGCCCTGTTTGTGCTGGCAGACATCCAGCACKTTATTATTATGTACTATTAGTTCATAGTGAGAAATGTGCACTACAGGAAAAAAAAATGCCCYGAGAAGCTCAGTAATTGGGTACAGATGTTGAAGATTTATGGAGCTCTCCCCACTGGACAGGATCTTACAGATTGTTTCTATCACCTGTTTGCTTTTTGGAGTTTTTAATAAGATAACTATGTGTGCTATCCTGGAAGAATATTCCAGAATTCCTCCTTCAAAAACCAATAACTTTTGATCTCCACTTGTCTACTCTCAGTAACAATCTCTCCTCAGAGTTCCATAAATGCCATTTGATATTCATTTCATATTTAAATACGATTTTGGCTGTTGTTTTCATTATCCRGCAACCTTTCAAATGTAATCAGACAATTTCATTCTTACTTCATGGCCCAGAAAATAAACCTGACACATCAAGCCAAGTCCCCAGCAGTTAGAATCCATGATTAAATCTCTCAATATTCAAAATACCTGATAATATCTGATATTCACCTTTTTTCCTATTTTCTGGTGAACATCTGTTAAGAATCTTGGGGACTGCTGCTCTTCTGGTGCACAGAGCCCAAACCTAAACTAGGTTAAGCTGCCTGCAAAAGTAYCCCAGTCCCATCCAGATTTCTGAACCTTGGTCCATTAAATTAATTCTGAAAAATATTTGGGAAGTGCAAACCTCTGCAGCTGACAGCAAGCCCTGTGAAAGTGAAAACACAAGGAAGTCACTGGCATTTTTCATAACTGACCTGTAATGGTTTTGCCATTTCAAATTACATCAGGAATGATTTCTTTCCACCAGCACAAAATAACAAAGCGAGGCACATTTCACTCGGAAATTGTTTTTCCAAGCATTTACAGAGGAGGATAAATCACCAAAACAGGTTGTATCTCTGCAAATCAGTGTGTGGGACCACTGAGTTTCTGCTTTGGTACCCAGCAAGGAGCACCCAGGCTCCCTCCCCTCCTCACCCAAGGCACACCTYGATTTGGCTGGATAACCTGACATTGCCCTTCACCTTTCCCACAGGCCACAGCTGCTGATAAATTCTTCCTGAAAAATGATTTCATCCTTCCCGACAACATGGCTTACACAGCACAGATCCTATAAAGGTCAGGGCCTTATTACAGATTTAGACACTCAGTTCCCATCTGAAAAACAGACAATCTGGTAGATTTGGAGGGTGGTTGGAAACAAATCTACAGAGATTAAGTTTTTCCCACAGCTTTGAAATAGACTTTATCAGCCACTATTTTACTTATAGCTCACAAAAAGTTCAAAAAAGTTTTACAATGACTATTTACATGAGCTCAGATGGGATGACTCTACACTGACAGCCTCTACGCTGAACATGGGCAAAGAGAMTTTGAAGAGAGCACACGGGTGGGGTGTGTCCACCTCCCCTTCCCAAAGGGAATTCAGGTGGCAAAAAGCACCATTAGGACAGAGCAAGTAGAGAAAAGCCCMGTTTCAAACCATGTTGTGCCATGGCCACCAAGCCAACATCTGCCACAAAAAAACCACTGCCCATTCTCTCTGGTTTCTGAGTCACACTCCCTGCATTCAGGGCTTCCCATGGAAAGCTCCACTTTTCCCTGAATTTCAYAAGACTTGAACTGTCTTGGGTTATGGAAATATATTAAGTCATTCCCATACAGGATGAAARAGCCATCCTTCACTTGCCACAATCGCTTGCCTTGGATCCTGAACAGATTGGGCCTTATCTTGTTTCATGTACCTAAAATTCTTTGATTTAATAAGAATTAAAACATTACCTAGGGAGAATAAGTATAACAGGGGTGATGTGGTCATGAAGGAATGATTGCAAACAAATGGTAGAACCGTCCTTAGCTTTTACTTTTAAAAAGCTCAGATTCTCACAAATTTCAGATTGACACCTGCATATTTACAGTGAAAAGAAACCAACCCAACAAAACGCAGAACAGCCCTGGAGCCATTTAGAAAGCGCTAATCCTGATCGTTTTCCACCTAATGACTGTTTACTACACAGCCCTTTTAAATGCTTGGCAGCTCTCCAGATCTTCCTGCTTTTCCTTTCTCCCACACATCCCTCCTGACAGCCATCTTGGGCGAGGACAAACCTCCGGAGGAGAAAGCTCTCCGCCGCCTTTTCAGCCTCTAAAAGCTCCGCTTCCCGSGGGAAATCCTGAGCCTCGTTTCACTTTCAAGGCAAAAACAAAATATCCGAGCTTTCAAAGACTCGCCAAATGAGAGCACAGAGCAGAAAAATTAAAACCGACCAGAAAAYTTGGATTAATTGAAGGATTCCAGAACCGACGCTGGTTTTAAATGCAGTGGGACTGGTTCTGTAATTCTCTGACCCCTACCAGGAACAGATTTGAGCAGACCCACCCCACCACTTGTTCCAAATGCCATTCACTGTCACTTGGCATTTCAAGCTGGAACAATTATTTGTGGTTGGATGCTCTCCCCGCTCCSGACCAGCTGCGCTTTGATCTCTTCCCTCGTAGCTCGCATGGATCTGGAGGAAGCCCAGCTCCCCTCCTTACCAAAAATGCAGCGTAACAGTTCCTCAGGGAAAGTGTAGCCCCASTGCAGCTCCCAGACCTCACACATGCCTGGGATGGGAGCAGATGTCTCCTGGAGCCCTGACCACCATCCTCTCTGTGGCTTCCACCCACGCGCCAGACTCAGAACCCCCAGTGAAAGTGAGGAATGAGATGTAAAAGCACAACTGGAGAGACCAGGTCAGTGCTGCATCCCTTTTTGATGGGAACTGGGATAAGATAGGACCTCAACATACGTTTGAGCAAGGATGGTGGCTGCTCCAGGAATGAAGCAAAAGCATAACCAATCCAATGTGCTGCAATCAATATTTTAAATGAAATCAGTCCAGCCCATATTCAAATTAGGTCACCAGTAATTAAAACATCCTTATTTGGAATGGTAAASCCAGGGAATGCCTGGATCAGAGCATTTCTCAAAGAGAATATATTAATGGGAGYGTTTGGAAATGCGTGATGCACCCGTAAGAGGCTTTAATATAAACCTCAGGATTACACTATGSCAGCTTTTCAATTATTATACTCTCCGTGAAAATCCAGGCACTGGCAGCAAGAGGTAAAAGCAGACCTTAGTGCATGGCTTTGTCCTTTCTCTTCCAGAGGATCCCACTGCTGGTTCCTACCCTTGYACCACGTGCAGCTGAACAGAAGCACAGAAAGTGGAATTTTATACAAAACATCTCTATTAGTGAGGCCATCAATGCCAACACAACACACAGGGGGAAGCCTCATAACTTCACCAGGGACAGCAAAATCAGACCCTGTTATTTCTAGAATGATCTGCTTGGTTGACTCCATCTTAACACTCACCACACACCGACTCAGCCATTTTAATTCCTGAATGGCTGGAATTTGCTTTCCCTTCACATGGCACTGCACAGCAGGCTCAGCTGTCTGGAGACCAGGGATCTCTCCATGTAAAGCACATGCAAGTGAAGGTTGGAGGCAAAAAAAAAACCTGAGTGAGGCTGAGGGGAGGTGGTGAGCAGCAGAGCGAGGTAATGCAACTGAATAAGTAAAAACACAGAATTTTTAGATTGTTCTTGTTCTAAACAGGCATCTCAGGAAAAGCTCTGTGCTCTGGTTCTCTCCAGAGGGTAATGATACAGGGAGGCTGTGTCTGTGCTGCTTTAATAGCAGCCCCAGAGAGAAATCTCCAACTCCCAAGCCGCAGGAGTGGGCTGGCACCCACTRGAGTGGGTGTGCAGACACTCAGAGGCAGTGCAGGAGCAGCAGAATTGAGCCTTTTCCATCAGAACCTGGGGACCATGTGGATGCACAAATCCCTCTCCCCCAAGCATCCCTCCTGCAGGCCCACCTGCCTGCAGCCCCTCAGGGATCTCTGGACCCTGCAAATGTCTCTATTCTCCAAAACCAGGCATCCTGTGTGGACAAGAGAGAGGTAAAACCCAAATCACAACAACCYAAGCCGCACATCCATGTTCACAACCCCCAGAGCCAGTTCTGTTCCAAACAGGGCTTCCTTTGCTACAGCAGCGGCTCCCAGCAGCCTCTGTAATCCACAARGACACAGGGCACTGCACCAGCTTTAGAAAAGGTTACCTGCAAAACCCTGAGTTTATTTTTGCCCCACTGCAATGCTGTTCCTTGCACTCCCCCAGCTCACACAGACTGGCACAACAGAGCAGAAAGGAAACCAAGCACTTTTCAATATTCCTTTCTGACATTCCACTGCCCTAATGCAAGTTCCAGGCAAACAGAGCCTTCCCGGGTAACAGAGAACAAACAAAAAACAAGTTTTGGGCAAGAGATCAATCTATGGGATCCATTTTGGTGTTTGTCACCCTGCAAGGGCCTGAACGATGAYCCCTTCCCTCAGCTCTTCCACAGGAACTGCTGGAAAGGTGCTGAAGCTGTAAAATCTCTCTGGCCAACCATGACCAAAAGATATTTGCACTGACTACCACATACTTGTTTACCAAATACATAACAAAAACTAGCACCAAACCATGCTTATTACCTGAGCTAGAAACATCAAGAGAAAAGTATTTCCCTGACCAGAAATTTTAATTTAATCTGCCCAGAAGAGACTGTGGAAGGGCAGAACCAAACAAGCCATATTTGACACAGATAGATTAGACAGATGGTACAGTGTGGTATAAAGGGGATTTGTGCTTGCTTGACTTTGGCATGGCTGAATTACTTATTAATTGCAGATACACAAGAGTTGTACTGGGTATTTTACAAAGATTTAATGCCTATTAAAACTTCATACCATTCAAAGTCATCATAGCTTCTGTACAACAACAGAGGGGTTGTTTTACAGCTCAGCTCTGCTGCACACTATTAGAGCCTATTGTGATGTATTTTGATACAAAGTCTGTATAAGCAGCAGAATTACCACTGCTACACTGCTCCAGAAGCTCTGGGCTACCTGGGAATTTAGGGAAATCAGCTAAAAGATGAATTAAAACCCTGATTTAAAAGAAAACCCCTGAACTCCTGAAGGCTGCTGAAAATCTCATATATCACAAGGAAGGCATCCAGCACCAGAGCCCTCTCTATTCCCCTGCTCCCTTCTCCAGAGGCTGCTATCATATTCTCCAGCACCCTGGAGAAGCCCAAGAYTTAAAGATGTTGTTGCAGGGAGTACAGGGGGGATGAAACTCAAAACTGGGGGCCCTCCAAGCTCAAGTTAACCCCAGGAGCCTGCACATATGGCAGAAACAGCAACACTGAACACTGATTTAAAACAAACCATTTTCCTTGGAGCTTCTCATCCCTCAGGATCAACGTTTCTGACATCTACTGACACCATCCCAGCCCCATCCAGCATCAGAATTCCATGGGGCCCTGGTGCTGAGGTCTGGTGGGTTTGTTGTCCTGAGTGCTGCAGCACAGCAAGGCACCTCTCAAGCCGGCCAAAGCCAGAACAAAGCAGGGTGTGGGTTCCAGGCAGGAGGGGGATCTGGAGAGCAGGAAATTACGGAGAGCCTCAGACATTCTGTGCAGAGCAAGGGCTGCCAGCTCTCGCCTCCCCTCCGAGACGGACCCAGCCAGGCACCAGGGCTGGCATTTCACAGGACAAAAATGACTCCTTACTCACAGCCTCCTCCCAGGCCAGAGCAGGCATCCATGACCTCATCTCCCACCAGCTCAAGGGGAGGGCCTGGGCTCCTGTGTGGAAGTGTCAGTCAGGAGTAACCCAAGCACAGACAAATTATCAGCTAAAATAGAACAGCCACTCTCAACTGTCCGAAAGGAGAGTCGGCTCTGCAGGGTAATAAATAACCCAGCAAGGGGCCAGACTGTGGGTTTGGGGAAATGGATACTCTCATTTTCACTTCACCTCTGTGATGYTAAACCTTTCCCTACCGACTTGGGACACTGAGCACAAACAACACATCAATTAATCAGTTCTATTGAGGGGTCCAAATTTAACCTCACCATCACTCCCTTTAGCAACAAAACTGGCAGAAAATATCAAAAGCAACGTTTTACCCCCAATGTAACAATTTCTGTACTTCTACATATCTCATTTGAGACAAAACACCACCGAGATCCCAACCCAGAGTCATTTCCTTACCCGCAGCATAATGCTGGAAGCTTCATTTTCACAGGTGTTGGATAMCAACAACTCCCATCAAAATTAATTYGGTCTCCAATGCTCCAAGCCTGAGGCAAAACTGTGATCTCCTTCCCTTCATTATCCCAAACAGTCAGCCTACAGCACCTGTGTCTCCAGCACAGGGATTTCGGGATGCCTCACCCTGCCCAGACTTCAGGAAGGCTCACAAGGCCAGAGCAGGCAGAAGGGAGTAATCATCTGCTCTGCAAGTCCAGGGAATACCCACAAAAACTTCAACCAAGAAAGAAATCACACCCATCAGTACATTTAATTCAGTGCAAGTGAAACAGGAAAGTGGACACGCCACAAAACATCCTGGGAGGAGCCCTAGGAGCAGCAGGTGGTCACAGGACTCTGCAGGAATTCTCTAGCCCTGGGAATGCTGCTGTAGGGCTTCGGCCTCTTTTTTTCTTCCCCATTTAGGGCTTTTCCCCAGATCACAGGGCACCTGAGCACACGAGAGCTCACATCCTACTCTCAGGAAGGCTCTCCCAGTCCATGWCCTGGGAATTCTGGTTCTTACCTCAGCCCTTACTGCTTTACTCTAATTGACAAATGAAGACATGGACAAATTTGCCTGCAGRTGTCCATGCCAAGATTAGGAGAMAARAGGYTCTGAATCAGCAAAATTCRGGCCATGTTTGAAGCTCTGCAGGAATTACAGCTTGGATTCGCCTGCTCCTCAGGCAGATTTTCTTTCACCAAGACTAGCACAGCTCCCTCTCCTTCCTCCCACTTGGATCTGCTACTAGATTAATCAGGGATGGTTTATGAGCAAGCTGAGGATGAGATCTGCAATTCAGCTCTCCTAAGAACAGCCAGCCGCAACTCTGAAAAACGTCTTTTTCGTTCCCTTCCAGAACAACGTTCAGCATTCTTCTTGACATAACTTTCAGTTTTGCTCACCTTTCCAAAGCTGGTCTGGATTTTGTCAATGAAAAATGAGCACTGAAGCCAAGGTCCCTCAAGCTGTTCTGGATACTTTTACTTTCATATCCTCCAAAAATCATCTGAGAAAACCCAAGATATGACTGCAGCAACCTGGGCATGGGCTAGCAGGCTCATGAGAACACTGTGATTTGAAAATGAAAATAACTGAATAAAAATGAAGGAGACAAGAGAGATGTGGAGATGCCTGACAGAAAGGTGAAGGTGGTACCTGGCAGGAAGCATCAGGAGCATCATGAGCACCAGTGGACAGTGCCATGACAGCCATGGAAATGCACAACCTGCACACCTGGACTACCCAGAGCTGACACTGCTCATCCATCTTTATCCACAACTCAAATGTAACACAGAGAAGAAYAAAAATGAACTTATTTGGGAGGCCTGGTAAGCTGTTATCCCCTGTGAGCGTGCTCTGCCCAGGAAACAATGCCAGTGTCCAGAATTTAATCCCTCCAGGATGTTACTGAATTAAAATAATGCACTTAACTGCTCACCCAAGCACCAACATGGTGTGAGAAGTGCGTCAACATCTCTGTATGTAAAGTGGTTAATAGGACTCAGGTAAAGCCATCAGGGGGGCACTGGTGGCCTGCAGGGCAGCTCCTTGCACGGCACACACGGCCATGTCACCACATCAGCATTACCTTCCAAAGACAAGCCACTCTGTTCCCCCCGGATTGCTAAATGAAAGGGAACTAATAAACTCATTTCTGTGCAGATCTGACCTGAGCCAGCAGCCTTTGGTGTGACAGCAGGCAAAAGTGCCACACCAGAGGGACCTGATACAAATCTAAGCCCAGGAATCCTGCCTCCATTTACAGCAACAGGTGACCTGGACAAAGGGAAAAATCATTGGCTAATTGGGAGACCCTGGCCAGCAGCCAGAGACCACTGCAAACCAGGACTAAATCCTGGGGTTTGTCCAGCCCTGCCATGCCCTCTCCACAGCACAGTTTTTTTCCAGGTGTTTTGTCTGTGACTGAAATTTGTGCTCCTTTGGGCTTACATGATTAGGACTTTGTGATCAGAGTAGGGTGGCTGGGTGCCAGGAGAGGTGGGAGAACACACAGGGACCTTCCCTTTCTTGGAGCACCTCCTAAAGGAGGGAAGAGCTCCAAAGGCAGCTGCCGGAGCACAGAGAGGGAGTGTTAGGGCACTGCGATACCAAAGTGATTCCTGACGACGACAAGGAGATTTATCAAGCCCTTGCCTCACTGCCAGACTYCTGGCAGCACATGTCCCCTCAGCCAAAATGGCATTCCTGCTGGGGGAAATCCAGGACAAGCCTGTTAGGCTATGGATAATACTGTCAGAGACAAAAAGCATTCTGATTTTGCCTTGTGGCATCCACCTGCTCCAGGATTCTCTCCCAAGAACACTCCAGCTGTGATGGCCAACCATCCCAGGGGTTTCCAGCTGARAGCAACTTATTGAACCCAACTTAAGCTGATAAATGTTAGTGCTGGTCTCCTTGCTACAAAAAGAGAAAAAGGACCTCCTTTTACTCWGAATTTCCAAGGCAAAGAGAACAGTCCTGCCATCACTCACCTGGACCAACACCATTATATGGTCAAATCAGAGTTTCCTTTACCTTTATTTATAGCTAAACACTGCTTGCTAAAAGCCTTTCTGGCCTTCATTTCCATGAAAAAGGTGGGCATTGTTTGGTTCCATCCTTGTCTCATAATATCACAAAGATGACTTTCAAGCCACAAGAGAAATCTATTTTTTCCCCTATTAAATCTACAATGGTCATTTCTGTTTGCTCGTCCTTTATTTCACCCTTGAGGAAATTCTGTTTTCCAATACATCTTYTGTTGATGGCAAATGGAAGGAAATTATTTTGCTGAAATGGTATTTTATTATTAAATTTTGCATCTGTTAATGCACAAGAACATTGAAAGGGGRAGAAAAATATACACCTGCCTTTCATTTGTGTGTTCTTGGAGCATGTAGGCTGAGGATATCAGCACTTGGAGCACACACCCCAACTTGCCAAGCCCTTGATCTTCCCACCAAGTTCAGTCCTCGGGAAGCTCCCACCCTTGTAAGTGGCCTCCCAAAGGCAATTAGTGGCTTGCTGCAATTTTCAGTGCTCCTGCCACAGACTTGGAGGACTGTACCCACAGCAGGGAGAGAGGCAGGTCTGCCTCRCACCCTCTGCCAGCTGCTCCCCAAATCCCTGTCTGGCAGCCATTGGGATGAGAGCTTTGTCCCAATAAAACCCTCTTAACAGAGTTTTCTATCTAAAATCGTGACTTTTCTTCACTTTCCTTCCACTCTCATTTCCTCCATTTCATTTTAGCTTCTCCTCACTTTCTTTTGATCCACTTCCTGCTCGTTTCTCCCAACCACCCACTTGTCCTCTGTGTTCAACAACAACAGCAGCAGATAAGGAGTGAAGAAACAGGGGTGAAGAAGCCTCRGCTCAACTCCCACACAGCTCCAGCCTCAGGAGTGAACCTTCAGTATTCAACTTGTTCAGTATTCAACTCTTCAGCTGAGAATAAGGAAAGGATTTCTCTGCTCACAGCTATTTTTAACACTGCAGAGAAGGTTTAATATTTGAATATCAGAAATGTAATAGCATTTGCTAGAGGAATGGCCTATTTTTAGCAAAGCACCGGCTTTATGGATGGCTCACAATCACAGCACTGTAATAGGGAGAAGTGACCAAAGAGGAGATTGTGACACAGCTCTATGCAAAGGCTTGTGCTTCCCATGCCATTTTGGAYTCTGCATGGCAACAGAGATGGGGGGAATTATCATAGTCTCCAACAGAAACCAGCATGCCAAAAAGCACGAAATTACTAATTATGAAAGCTTTTCAACATCCAGCTGCTAAACCCAGCCAGGTGTCACAGCTAAAACCAGGGCTGGGAGGTCAGCACGTAGACCCTATGTCCTTTCTTCCCTATCCCTCAGCAGTCCTGAAATTAAAAGCCATTAAAAAAAAACTTACATCCCAAACTCCCAGCTAAAATTAACCATCGGCTTGTGTAAAAATTCCCTCAGCTGCATTTCTTCTGGCCTTTCCTGGGTTTCTGCTTGCTGCAACACTCAAATTACAACGCCTCCTCCCCCTTGTTGACACCATGAGACAGTCCCTGGCCTTCCATCTAAACCCAGAAACTCAGGAACGAGCTCACGAAGTTTGGGTTGTTTGGATTCCCCCATCACAAAATGCARCTTTTAAACAACACACTTCCAAACACAATGCTAATCTTGTTCCAATCCATCCCATCCGACCCCCTGGAGGATCCCCTGGCTCCCACCTCCCACCTGCCAACATCAGGAACAGGTCAGAGCAAAATAACTCCATATAGACCCAGGAAAATTCCTCATTGTCCCTGAGGAGACCTGGGTTCCCTAACAWTAAAGCAACAGGAAAACATGCCAAGTGCCAGTCACCAAACACAGGGGCACATCCTTTCCCCAAAAACATGTCACTGCTTCTGGGTATTGCCTATCAGTCTCTGTAGGAGAAACCCAAACCCCAGGCAAGGCTGACATGGTCATTCCACTGATGGAGGAGCTGTTAACAGTACATCACAGCACTACAATTATTATTATTATTATTATTATTATTATTATTATTATTATTATTATTATTATTATTATTATATCATCATCATCATCATCATCATCATCATCATCATCATCATCATCATCATCATCATCTGCAGTTAATTTGGAGCCTCACCACTGCAGGGAACAGGGAGTTCTCTATGGCTATTAATATCCAAGACTTCTCAGAGGACTATCAAAGGGTTTTCCAAATGATTCTTAGGCCACAGATCCCTGAGGTGCAATATTCAAGGACCAAGTAACAGCACAAAATTTAGAGGCAGAACCCGGCAGTCACCCTGATTCATTCTGAAGTCCAACCATTAACTCTACAAAACCACCACTGACCATGTCCCCAAGTGCCACACCCATACAGCTTTCAAATCTCTTCAGGGCMGCTGTACCAGGGCTGGACAACCCTTTTGAGGAATAATTGTTCCCTAATATCCAATCTAAACCTCTCCTGGTAGAAACTGAGGYGGTTTCCTCTCTGCTGAGACATATCCAGGCAGCAGGTCATGTCAGATAAAAATGGAATGGACAGATTTTAAAAAAGAACAAAGATTTATTGCTCTTGTTGACAGCCAAAATGGGAAATCTTCTTAAATTTTAACTTAATCAAGGRAGGAAATTATGTATGAAACATTCCAGTCTGCTACTGTATGCTGAGGCCAATTCAGAAAAAGAGAAATTGAGTGGTATATTCCAATTACTACACAGGYAATTTCAGTACTTTCTGTTTGGGAAAACAAGATTATCATCTCAAACACAGGGACAAGTGACTTGGCCATTTGCAAGGCACAAAGCAAATTCAAAACCTGCTTTGTTGCTCTGGTAATATTTGCATAATAGTCATTTATATGTATAACAATCGTAAGCACAGTTTCAGGACAGTTAGCCAAGGTGAGTYGCCCAGCCCTTTAATCCTCTAATAACATGCTTGGGATGCAATTTGGAAATTCATTCCCCTCTGATGGAGTAGCTGTGCTGCTGCACAGTGACCATTTCTCAACACAAATTGCACCGTTTTGATCAACCCACAAACCAGAACATTAAAAATGCATACAAGGATATTTTTGCCCCTTGCTTTCTGTATCTGCATGCCCTCCTAGCTCTCCTTTAGATTTGATGGTCAAGCTACTAAACACCAGCAAGGGACTGAATTTATACCAAAATCACCAGCAAGGGACTGCATTTATACCAAAATACACATAAAATTGTAGTGGTAAGTCTGCTACGGGCGCCAATCTAATCGAGTTGGCTGAAAATTAATTTCAGGCCCAGGGCTCYTCCATGGCTCCTTGGATTCCTGCCACAGCTTATGACAACCAGAAGTTAAAACTGCAAACAGCTGTCCCATTGTCAGAGGCACCSTGGAATAATGTGGATGCTCTGCTCGGAAAGCTGGCCTAAAGGTGACGCGGGCGTTCATCGCCCTGTGCCAGGAATCTGAGGAACTTTGGGACTCTCTGAACTCTGCAGCAGCTCTGCTGTGCCACAGCAACCCCAAATGATTCATGTTATTTTCTGCTGCTCAGCAGCAGCTGTAGAAACATCCCTCAGTGCTCCGCCTYGCCCTGGAATGTCCATGTGCTCCTCACCTGTCAGCCCTGCTGCAGCCAACAAATTATTCACTGTGCTTCTTCCCCACTCCTTCAGAGGAAGATCCTACAAAGCCTCCAAAGTTCTGGTTTGCCTCAGTGAATATCCAAGCAGGCATCTCCAGGTCCTGCTCTACCCCTGCAGCTGATCTTTGCTGCACTCGCTGCAGCAGCATAATCTCACTCAGGATTTACTACCTGATTAGGATTACGCAGACTAAAAACACAGCTAGATAAGAGCTGTGTGCTCCCTGTCACCTGCCCAAGGAGAGGGATCACAATCCCCAACTCCAACATTTTGGGATCTTGTCACATTTTTTTACAACCTTTACATTCCTAACATGGTTCCAAAACATGGCTGAGCAATACAAAATTGTCTCAGATACAGGCTGGACTCARTGATCATAAAGATCTTYTCCAGCCTAGTTAATTTTGTGATTCTGAGATGTTCTTGTRCATATTTCTCTACAAAGATGAATTAAAACCTCAAGCCTCAGACTGTGATGATGTAAATGGACACAACATCCCATGCTGGGATGTAGTTGTGTAACTTGGCACAAGTGGGGATTCAGATACTTCATTCTCAAGCTTCACAGAGCAAGAAGAATCACTGCAATGAAAATGACCATGGAAAGCCCCTCTTACTAAACAGTGAAGAAGCAGTTTTGAGTCTGATTCCTAAGCTRGCAGATACTACAGACCATTACTGCACCATCGGGACTCGTCTGGGGAAAATATCTTTAMTTCTTTGTGGTACACGTTTAATGCAAAGTCACCTTATTCTTGTTTGTCTAGCACACAATGAGAATAGATCTCTAAAAATAACCTACTTCCCCCCTCTTCCAGCTCTTCATGGCAGTTTCACTTATTATTAGCCATTATTCACATCTCTTACATAAACTGCAATTTTTGGAAATTTTTATGCCTCCTGATACAAAACCTGAAAGTGTGCAGGACTGGAGAAGGCAAAGCTCAGTGAAACTCCACTGGATTGCAGCTTTTTATTCCTCTTTCCCTTTTACCTGGYTTTGATGTCATCACGTCCCTCCTCGGAGCCAGCTCCAGAGCAGCAATAAAGCTCCTTTACACACCCGGGCGGGCGCTGGGAAGCTGCAAAGCTGGATCAATGGGGCACCTGGGGTCAGGGAATCCCCCCGGGGGGCACAGGGGTGGGGCTGCTGCGCCACATCCTCCTCCCCAGCCAACCTCAGAGCACAACCACTGCGCTCCACTTCATCCTRAGCGCCACAGCCCTCCTTTCCCAAGGGATTGTGGAGCAGGATAACAGAGAGCCTGGCAGCTGCTGCTGAGGGAGTGTCCTGCCCACCGAGAACCTCACAGYGGCACGGGGGATGTGACACCGCTCTGCTCCAAGCACAATTCATGTGGATCTAATTCCCAGGGCCTGGGGTGCCAGTCCTGGTCCAGGCTCATTGGAAGTCACATCTCGTGGGGCTCAGGAGCTAAACTGACACCAGGCTGGCTGTGCATAGCAGAAGCTGAGGGATATTTTCCACAAATGACCTCTAATCCGTTTGCCTTTCCAAGAGTGCAGCTCGTCCTCAAATCTGCAGGCACTAAAAGGTCACAACTCGCAGCACTCCAAGCTTTTTGTTCTCAATCTTATGATTCCCTAACAATCCCACTTTTCCCTTTCACCAAGCTGCAGTGCAAACACACATCCAGGGAATGGTTATTTGGATCCATACTTTTTTCGGGCAGCCTCTCACCGGGGCTAAACAACCACCTGCTGACTCAGGATCTCCCATCCTTGCTCCCAACCCGGCTGCCCCCGCACTTTCCTCACACTATCCCATTTAGCAGYCAACTCATCCTCTTTCCATAAGAAACTAATTCAGGCACCCCAGCWTTTAAGTTGAACTAGCTTATGCCAACCACTAAAGATGCACAATCAGATTCTTCCCTTGACAAATCTGACACAGGGCCGAAAATCAAATTTGCTTCTTTTTCTCCTTAAACAAAACCATCTATGGCCTGCAGTGGTAAACCACTGCTCATTTGAATATCCAAACACTGGCTGTTTGCATCCAGGGGCTGGTGCCAAAATCCTGTCACCCACAGCCAGCCAAGGCACGTCTGGGGCCACTGAACTGATTCATCTCTGCCTCGATACTTTCGGACAGTTCAAGAAGAATTTGAAGAAGCTCCTACTGACCCACACCGAGGTAAAACCCACCTCATTTCTCATTCAGGTGATAACGAGGATGATACAAATGGCTTTTCCTGTGCTGTGACTTGTGTGGTTTTACCACAGCTTTTTCCCTCTTACCTGCAGCCAGAGACTTAAGAGGGACATGATGGGTCTCAAAATGCAAATGGAATATATTACCAAAAAAAACCCGCCTGAACCCTCAGTCAGTAATCCATTTTCAGGAAAGAATTTGTGCGAAAATGAGGTAAGTGATAACTTTGCAGATCTCCTGTTATCCACAGTGCTATTTTCAGGAGAGTGTGACTGCATTGGGCTTGTCGCAGAGTCCTGCTTCCAATCTCCTGGCAGATCCCCAGCACATTCCCGTATTTAACGCACAAGGCTGGTTGGGATGCAGTCCCACTTATCTCYCAGACACATTGACTAAGACTTTCCCACATAAACTGACCCACCCTTTAGTAGCAAGAGGTCACTTAGYACAATCAGCCTTCAAATGAGGAAAACAATCAGGAAAAGCTTCTCTGATGCCAAAACCACCAACAGAATAAAACACAACAGGCTTCAGTGTTTGTTTTATGAAAACTTGAAGACTGTAAGGCAGATTTTTCAACTTATGATAATCAGTGTAGCCCCACCAAAGTCAATCAGATTTCTTTCAGGCTCAGAATCTGGCCTCCTAAAAGCACCTAAAATTGTTATAAGAATATATTACTGTAAAAAAAAGTCA
The DNA here is from genome assembly GCF_030028575.1 of Malurus melanocephalus. Taxonomy (NCBI): domain Eukaryota; kingdom Metazoa; phylum Chordata; class Aves; order Passeriformes; family Maluridae; genus Malurus; species Malurus melanocephalus. The sequence continues at coordinate 1,146,714 of NW_026623245.1, read as the reverse complement.
AAAATAAAAAGGCAGCAATTAATCCATTCATCTTTAGCTATGATTTAATTGTAGAGAGTTATTAATGGCATAATGTTCCAAAAAAGGTCACAGTATTTTACATTACAAAAAATAAAGCAGATGTTAAACTAACCAGGTTATCTTAACCCCATATGGATCCTACATGACAAAGAATTCCTGTTAACTCCCACGTGGAGTGATGTCCTGACTTCCTCACTAGACTCCTGCACAATCCAGGCTCCAGCAAAGGGTGCTCTACTTATGATGATCCTCATGTATCAAATACCAGACTTCCCTAAGGCAGAYCTAGGCCCAAAGTCCCTTTCCAAAAATTAGCTCCAAGCTGCATTCCAGTGTTGCTATAAATGTGTGTGCCACTGGCGCCCCAGAGCCACAAGCCATCCACCCCATCTGCAGAAACCGATACAGATCACTCTGGAACATTTTCATTAAATATTTGTTTACTAAGAGAAAAGTCAGTGAAAGCCCTTGGCAAGAAAATCTCACCATTGGTTTAGCTACTGACAAAAGCCAACACCTGGAATGCCCAAAACCAAAACCTGTGGGCATTCAAATAAATATATCTACGTTAGTTTACATACAGCAGGCAGCACCTTTTTCCTTCTAAGCCAGAAAACCAGAGGAGCTACTTGCTATAATTAGCTGGAGCATTTGTGGTCTCTAGGCACTAAGCAAAATTGATTTCATGAGTGAGAAAAATCAGTATTTTATCCTGGTGCACAATCCCAGAGTTATCAGCCCCACTGTACCCCAGGCTCTGCCCATGCTGCCAGAGCTCACCATGCCCTGAGAAACAAGATCCATGCAGTTTCCTTGCCCTTCCAAAGACAAGGCTCCCTTTTATCATGTAAGAACCAAGAGCAGACACCCCATGTCATTCTATAATAAACCAGTCCATAGAGCAATAGGATTAATTCAGAACAAAAGGCAGGAACTCACAAAACCAAAAGCTGCAGATCTGGATTACTGCYGGATGGCAGGAAATCCCCACAACTCCTTGTAGAAGACCTTGACCACGTTCTTGGGACACTACTGGGGCTGAATCCCGTCGGGAAAATAAAATACTTCCCWAAGATTCCTGCAAGTCTGACTAGGGAAAAATGTCTGCCAGTGATAAACTGGGTAATCAGTRTAACCTTAAAATGTCAGGGCCAGGCTTGGAGAGGAACTTCTGCGTCACCTCGGAGCACCTCCCACCCAGCCCCGGCCACTGTCGCCTCCAAGGAAGGGGGAAAAYGGAAAACACAGCTCCACAATTTCAGGATGGGGCRTGATCCTCCCTGAYCTCTACAGGTACCAGCTGCAGCCCRGGCAGGAGATTTTGCACAGGCATTACCTCAATGTGATGCTGTTTCACAAAACCTCGGGGCAAACTGAGAAAACAAAAGCCAGAACTAAAGGTGTGYGAGTCCCCATGGACTGAGGGCAGCCACTCCAGTACTTCCTACAGGGAGAATGAACACATGAAGCATAAATGCTTTRTTCATTAAGTTGGCTACTTCAAACCCGTTAACCCTGTGCCAGTTGCTCACGTGGGCAGTGGGGCACGGCTGAATGGCTCCAGGTCTGCATCTCTTCCTCGCTGGTCACATCCTAAAAATGTGTCTGCAGCTACTTCTCTTCCCAGACTCCACATCTCATGCAGAGTAGCAACTGCCCATTCCAGGAATTATTCCATGCTGTATTGAGCCATGATTAACAAACCAAACCTAGGGATCACATCAATCAAACTGAGCTGTCAGTCAATCCCTATTCCTGCCTTAAAAAAAAAAAAATAAAAAAAAAGACAAACACTTTGCTTCTCAAGGMAAGTCCACAGTTTCCCTGATGATTTGCAGAAGCATCTGTGTTTCCTATTCTCACAAACAGAGAAGAAGAAATGGTTTCCTCTCTTGCACAGCTCTGGACACGTGAACAAAACTCAGGAGACCAAATCCAAGAACATCATTCCTGACTATGTTTCRCAGATCACAGGCAAATTGCTCAGCAGGTGTAACTTCAGGTCTGGCAACTTCTTCCAAAAAGGGAACAACCTATGTTTGGAGTCCCAGTAAACAGAAAAACTGCTAAACTTGGAACATTTACCTGTGAACAGTTTCATGGCAGWGTATTTTTAGCTCTCAGAACAGAGTGTTAATGGCACACCTCTCCTGTTCCAAGGGCAAGGCTGGTATGACCAGCGAGGCTATTCCCGGTATCCAACAGGTGTGGGTCAGCATCTGCTGCCACAAGGGCTTCACATGCAGTGCCTCTTTTGTTCAGYCCCCATTGCCCTCTTGATGTGAGGGGCTGCTGAACAAATCAAACCAACTCACCATTTCTTTCTAAAGTTCTAACATKCAGCACATTGTGAAATGAAAGTGACTGCACAGTGGCGTAAATGTGTTTCTCTGGTGGCAGTGGTGATACGCCAAAGGGGTTTCTGGTAGGCTAAAACACATGCAGCCTAAAAACAAACATGAGTTTGTGCAATGTAAGAAAGAGTAAATATATTAAATAATATATTAAGAGAATAGTAGGAAAGTGATGAGACATGATAAAGTAAGAACATCCTGAAATTTTCACCATTCGACGAGAAAAAACTTTACAGAGAAGATGATGAGAAAAATGTTCACAATGATGAAAAACAATAGCTCAATATAATCCTCAACCTTAATCTGTCCTTGGCCATAGRGAGATGTGCACAATCCCTGGGTACAACCTTTAGACATTGGTGCATATCTTTTGATAATCACATACATTTCACTGCAAGCAGAAGTGACAGACACAACCCCYCCAGCCATAAAATCTGTTATGAACTCAACCATCACCTAACAATAAACATCAAAGTTTTTTGCATGCAAAACTGGCCTTTTTAATGAGGAATGGACAGTAAAAATACACCTGGGATTAACAATATATGAAAAAGAAATAAAATTGGACAAAATAGAAAAACAGCTGCCTGTTTAAATATACATAGAATTGATCTATATCACTCTGATTAAGCTGTTAAGTAAGTTGGGGTCTACTGGGCATAATTTTTTTTTTTTTATGTCTTACTTAAAAAAAAAAAAGTAATCTCTCTGAAACCCTTTTTTCATTACAGGAAAAGCCTCCGAAGGTCCAGCTGTAACTGCTGCAACGTTGTATTCGTGTTCATTAGAAAAACAAATTCGCAACAGATCATTTTAAGAGTAATAATAAAAGGCTGACAAACGAAAACCACATGTTGGGGAGGGGGAGGTAAGAACCCAGCAATGGGGGAAGCAGACTCCAAACCAGACTGCAGGACAYGGATCCTAATGGATCACACTCCCCTCGGTGTGGAGCTGCAGCTCCAACRCTTGCTTCTCCACACGAGTGGTATCTGGTCAGAGTAATCCAGCACGAGATGGTTTCTCAGGTTTAAAGCAAGAGAAGGCAACTGGATTTTCACATTTCACATCTCTAAGCCAGATTCCTGCTGGTTTCACTTGGGAAAGCTGCCACGAGCCTCAGCAGAGGTAAGGGTCCAAGGTGCTGGCAAACTCCCCAGCTCCATCAGCTGGGAATGGGAGCAGCCCATGGCAGGAGCTGATATGCCAGGAAAGCCCTTATGGCTCCATGGAGCACAGGCCTGATCTCATCAGGAGTTTCCAGGCACCGCAGGAAAGAGCCTGCACTGCTCTCCTGCACAACCTTATCTGAGCCAGAGAGATCCGAGGGGAGCTGGTGGCTCCTTGCCCTGACGTCAGGTCACTTGTCCGGCCCCTGAGGCTCAARCTCCAACACTTCCAGAGGTATTCCTAGACCTGGGAAAGGGCAATCAGGAAGCCAGTGGCCACAGACACCAGACTGGGCAGATTTAAGAGCTGACTCATGGCTAATGGGCAATGATAAACTATTGTRCTGGTTGTTCACTTGTGCCCAGATCAGATGACTAAGGAATTTAGGTGCCTACAGAGATTAACAGTCTAAATAACTTTTGCAGTCTGACCCTACACATCTGCATAAACAGACCTTCTCCTCTGTTCTCCACAAAGGATGTCCATGCACTCCTCGCTAATGAAATACAATTATTTTGCAGGCAATTCAACTACAAATATTAAATCTTGTAACTGACTCACATGAAAAATAAATCCTTAGTCAGGTGACGTAATGCAAACGAGCATTCCAGGCCCATCCAATAAAAGGGGTTTAACTGATTTAATTTCATAGATGATGAAGGAAAAAGAAAACATCTTTCATAAAATGGTTTGTATTTCTGTTCCCCAGGGGCTCTTGGAGCAGCACACAGCAGTATCTTGGTCTCCGTATATGCAGCAGGAGGGTTTTGCCCCTCTCTGCTCCACTCCTGTGTGCAGGCAGGGTTCAGTGAYACACAGCAATTCCAAAAGCTGCAGGATCCGAGCCACCACAGAGATGAAACAGCATCTCTAACGCTTTTTGCCACATGGCTGCTGCAAGCTCCTATTTTATCCCAAAATGCTGCATCCTGCTCTAGTGAGTGTCATTTGCTGCACTTAACCTGCATTACAGAAAAACCCAAAGCGGGTTCTGTTCCAGAACCTGATCTCCTGATTCCACGTTCCTAATTCTACGCTTTATGCTACTGCATGARGTAACAAAATATTCCCTATATTCTTGCCTCTCCAGCTGTGTCACTGGTTGTGACACACGAGCCAGCCCCTCGTCCCTCCCCACAGACCTACAACCACTGCTAAGTCATGGAGGCATCACTACGGCCATTTCTGCTCTGCACAAAAATAAGGAGGGGGAAAAAAAAGCCAAAGGAAAAGAACAATTCTTTAGAAACCACATCCCTCTGCCATCACCCACTTTCCCAGCCCTTTATCCCATCCCGTTTTCACCTCCCATCTCTCTCTCCAGAGCCTTCTGAGCATATGCAAGTCCTTCCTCCAGCGGAGTTTTCCTGCAACGGCCTGAGGAGTCACAGCCTCCCCTGACATTTTCACACGGCTGCTATCTCTCGGAATAAATTCCTCTCTGTGCCCTGCCTCTCTAACCCCGGCTCCGGGGAGCATTGTTCCCCAAGACGCCTGCCAGCACGATGCCGGGCTGCGGGAATTCCAGCCTTTTCCCCGAACTGTTCAATAAGCAGGTTTCATAATGCTGGTATCCTGTCAATAAAGGTCGAAGGATGAGCGGAACGCTCCGGATCTTGACAGTTTGTGTTTATTCCCTTTCCCTGCAATCCTGATTTTGAACATTTAGTATTTATGCCTATGGACAACGTGGAGCACAACGTAGAAACACAGATCACTACTCACCTTTAATCAAGAATGCAATTTCACGATTAAGACATCAACATCACAAATTCAACGCCCGCTCTAGTTCTGTATCATCACTCCAAAAGGAAAAACATCAGCTACTGAATAAAACGTCAGCCCTGGTGCCATGAACAAGGGTTTTTCAGAGCTGCTGCAGTCTCACAGTCTCTAGTCTGCCATATTTTTTTTTTTTTTTTTTTTTTTATTCAGGCCTTTACCCCCCTAACAGCCAGAGCCAGCCCCGAGACAACCGAACCAAGCCCACGCATTGTGCCGCTCACTGCGGGCACCGCGGCACCCGCGGAAGCGGGCGATGGCCGCGCCCGGACCGCAGCCCCGCAGCCGGAGCGCGGYGGGGTCAGCGCGGCGCTCCCGCACACAAAGCCCCGCAGCGGGCCCGGCTGACAGCGCGCAGCGACCCCCGCGCCGCCCCCCGCCGCCCCCCGCGCACCGCCCCGGCGAAAGAAAATAAAGGAGGAATTACATCGGTCTAGCAAGGAATACCGCAGGAGCAGCAGCCGAGCCGGGCTCTCCGCACCGCACCGCGCGGGGCGTGCGGCTGCGCGACGGAGGCGGCACCGCGGGCGGGGACCGAGGGAAGGGGAGGGAGGGAAAGGGGCGGCGGCCGCGGCCCCCAGGGACGGGCCGGGGCCGCCGCAGGGCAGGGCAGGGCGGGGCGGGGCGGCTCTGACAGCGCCGGGCCCGCTCCGCGCCGATCGGGGCTGCGGGGAGGCTGCGGGAACCGCCCGCGCTCTGCGCTGCGCACACGTTCCCGGCAAAGGGGGCCGCCCCCATCCCCGCTCCTCGATCCCGGCCCTACCTCGGCGCTGCCTGGGCGGCGGCTCCGCGCTGTGCGGAGGGAGCGGCGGTGCCCGCAGCCCCGCGCGGCGCTGCGTGAGCTCCGTGTGCCCCGCCCGGAGGGAGCGGAGCGGAGCGGGGGGCGCGGGGGGCGGGGACAGCGCGGGAGGAACCCCCGCCCCGCGCCCCTGCCCTGCGGCGGCCCTGCGGCGTGGGGGGCTCGGCACGGCCGAAGCCCGCACCGCCCGGGGCGCATCCTCACCTGCTCCTGCTGCTGCTCCTGCTSCTGMTSCTGCTCCTGCTGCTGCTCGGGCCTGCCCTGTGCTCACACCAGGTCTTCCCCCTCTGCCGGCCCTCGCTCCCAGCCTCCCGTGGGTGTTATCCAGCCGCTCCCGGCTCCTCTTCCCTTCTCTTACATTTATTTGGTTATTGGGTCTCTCCAGTCTCCTCGCTCCTCCTCCTCTGACACCCTCTCCTATCGCAAAGACAATGTTGGCTCGCCCCCAGCATCCATTTCCTCTAGTGCTGCTCTCCCTCCCGCTGCTCTGTCATTCCTAGTGGAAACCTCATCCCGGGTTTGACTTCCTCCACTGCAGTCATCCTCTCCTGTTCCAGTCCTGACACCTTCCCATGTAAACAGCTTCCCTTTGCCCTTCTGCCGCACTTTCCCTTTTCCTCCTTTCCTAGGTAGGATTTTGACTGTCTTTCCAGAAAAAACTGCTATCCCACAGCCAGTGTGCCTTTCCTCCTTCCCCCTCGTCCGCAGCCAAGGTCAGAGGCAGATATTGCTGCTTCAAGTTTCTTTTGCTAATCCTGGGCCCCTGCTTGCCTCCCTGTCCTGACCCTCCTCGTGCCCATGCTCATTCCCTYCTGTCCACTCTCCCTCACCCCTCACTTGGAATTCAGCTATGGACTAGTGGTAGCCATGTCTTTTATTTAAAAATCAACAAAGCACTCTTGGATTCCTTTGGCTCCTTGGTTATCACTCCGTTTTCTCCTGCTCTTCATCCCCACACTCACTCCTATTGAACTGCTGTCTGGAGCTCCTCCGCCTATCTTAAACTCCCTCTTATCTGGCTCCTGCCCCTTCACACTCAGCTGCTTTGCCAAAAATTTCCAATATCCACTTCCTGGTGTAATCTCTGGAATATTGCTTCATTTCCAGCCTGTCAGAATTATCAGCCTGACTCTTTTGGACATTTTGTTCTCCTTTGGTTTCCAAGACTGCCGTGCCAGAGCCACCTCCTTACTGCTCCCACAGTGTCCTCCTCCCAATTTTCAGTGAGAGCCCAAAGGGACTAAGTCCCTTAAACTCGGGAAGAGCTCCTCTGACATTAAGAAAGCCTCTTTAAAATGTTCTGTCACCATTAAGCCTACAGGATTTTTTATAACAGTTAGGAACACACCTCAGTGTTTATCACCTGTGCTTGTTCATATCCAGACCCTGGGATGCAGCAAAAATGTGTGTGCACATATATAAATTTAAAATATACATATATATTCAAATGCTAGGATGTTAATAAACACCCTAAAAAATCATCCTTCACTCAACTATTAATATCCATCAAGCAAGTTGGCAGGGACAAGAGTCTGCAATGTCTGGGTGTGAGCAAGAGCACRCAGGATATTTTAGGATTCCTTAACCCCCACAGCTCAAAGATGGGTGGGCCATGGATTCCCATGGAAATAACTGTGTGGAAATGAATGCCTGGAGAAGCAAGAACCAGAATAGCAGGGGCACTGTGGGGTCTAACCAGTTATCCCAGTTACCAAYAGTGATTTTCTTCTTTTTAAAGAAMCAACATTTGGTAAAGAATAGGGCAGGTACAAGTGTTATGCTGCTGATAGTTCACAGCAGCATCCCCAGCTTTGACTGAGAGGATGCCCGTTTAATTTTAAAAATTACTGCACCTCTTTGTTTGCATTTTCAGCGGGAGCCTTCCACTTGCAGAGTTAGAAAGCCAAAACCTACAACYTGATGACAATTCAGTTGGGAATACTCACAAGGTAACCTAGCAGCACTTCCTAATGTCAGCGAATAAACCCAGTCAACAAACAGGTTGTTCCCACTGACGTCCACATTCCCGCTCCTTTAATCAAACTGAAAGGRCTGGAATGAATGGCTGTGACAGAAACTGTTGTCAAATGAAGTGGAAAGGGGCAGCAACAATGTTGGCCAATGTTGCCACTCCTCTTCAGCCCTGGTAGTTTGTAGCTAGTTTGGCTTTGAAGCCCAAGGCTTTTTCCCTTATGTATTTCGCCCAGGCAAACAGGGATTTTTTTACAGTTGAAGCAATATTTAATCTTGGAGGTTTTCCTTTTTTAAATCTACCAAGCCACCACACTCAGTAATACTGTGTGATGCTCATCCCACTGMAAGAGATCCATATGGATGAAAACACTACCCAGGTATGTACAGGTAATCACATTCTGGCCTCTCTGAAAGATACTTTTAAAATAAATCCTAATTTAAATAACCTAACGTGTTGTTCAAAATAAAATTAATCAGAATTTTACACAATGGCTTAGGAGTCCCACAATGGCTTAGGTTGGAAAAGTCCTCTAAGATTCTTGAGTCCAACCATTAACCCAGAACTGCTAAGGCCACCACTAAACCATGTCCCCAAGGGCTACATTTGAATTTGCATGAGGGTACTTCCAAGCAGRTACAAAAGCATCACATCTAGATGAGACATTAAATAGTTACACAATTTTTAAGGCAATGCTAAAACTCAAAAAAAAAAAAAAATCTGCTGAAGAATGGTGGCAATTTTCAAGAGCACAATAAAAATGCACACCAAGAAATTCACACTGTAATGAAAAACTCCCTTGCTGTTCCATTAGACTGGAAAAGCCTCCTGTTATCAGACAGGTCCAGTTCCACAGGTTCCCAGCATGACTGAGATCCATTCCCCCTACCAGACACACCTTTCCTCCACCTGTAACTCCTGGCTGCARACACACAGCGGGGCTCCAAGGCACAAATCCAGACTGGAGCTTTGTCTCGTGGCAGACTTCGCCAAGCTCTTGAGAGGAAAATCAAAGATGAGCAAGAATCTGCCCAGAGGAAAAACTCAGCTCCCTCRTATGCACGGCATGTCTGGAAGCAGGATGGCTCCTCTTCACAAAAATTTCCTCACAGAACCCTATTTCTCCTCAGCACCGCAGTTACACCCAGCTGGGGTTACACCCTTACCTTCAGGAACACTTTGTAGCCATGCATTCCCCAGGATGGATTTACCAGGATATTTGTCTCCCAACAGTCATTGCAAACATGTGTCTGATCCTCACTCCTTGGTTTGCCCTCTCACTTTACAGGAGGCTGACCAGCCCAAAATTCTGCATCAGGGAATAAACACTCATCCAAGTATGCCCGTGCAGAAACCACAGGGAAAGGTGTGTGTGACACAGAAGTGGCACTACTGGAAGAAACGAACAGCAGGGAYATACAGATCCTTCATAGCTTTACTCTCATCTAGTCTACTCTGCACATCAGAGGTCTGGCTTGAGAAAGTCCTATTTTTCTAAGTGCTCCCCAACTCGCTGTGCCTACCCTGTTYCCACAGCATCCATTCTCTGCTGTTTTCTCTTTACCATCAGCTTCCATGAGTTCCAGGCCTATTTCTCCATGCATTCAACATCCCCAGCCCTGGAAAATGACTCAGACACAGGGCACTTACAAAAGTGTGGCCTTGGCCTCAGCCAGCTGCTGTCTCCTTCCCACGCCACCGGAGTCAGCAGTGGAAATGCTGACAGTGTGAAGACAAGATGGCTTTCCTGCTCTCCCTGCCAGCATCACGGCAATCTCCAGTGGCCGGGAGGAGTCCTGGCAGGAGGCCCTGTGGAAGGACAGGAAGCATTAGTGAGAGCTGGCAGRGGCTCGAGGCCAGTGTACCACAACATTCCCTGTGGACATTTCCATTGTGTTCAGGGCAGTACATTAAAAAATGAAATAAATGTCTTGGGACCCGTTCTCGTGTCCCGCAGGCTCCGCACGGAAGAAATCCAATCAGAGAAGGCTGTCTACAACTGCAAAGGAAGTTTCTTGGCCCTTCAAAGCTCCTTTCATGGTGCAGCAGTTTGAGGGTCAATGCTTCAAAGGTGTTGATGCAGTGAGGTTTCCTTGTGGGCACCCAAAGAGAAATGGGGAGAGAARCACAAGCCTCAGCATTTATCTGCCCCACAAAAATCTGCACAACTCTCTGCAAAAAGATTTGCCYCTTGTTGCCAAACATTATTCCCTTTCCTTGTGTTTCACCATAGTTTACTCCTCCATTTCCTCCAGATGTATTAGAAATGCACCTGGAAATTTAAAGAAATTTAATGGCTTTAAGCTGAAAGAGAGTAGGTTTAGATCAGATATTAAGGAGAAATTCAATGGTGGTGGTGAGGCCCTGGCACATGCTGCCCAGAGAAGCTCTGGCTGCCTTATCCCTGGAAGTGTCCAAAGCCAGGCTGGACAGGGCTTGGAGCAGCCTGAGCTAGTAGAAAGTGTCCCTGCCCATGGCAGGAGATGGAAYAAGATGGGCTTTAAGATACTTTGAACCCAAACCATTCCATGACTCTATAAAAAATACAGATCAGACACTCTGCATAATTTGACAAAACAA
>NW_026623245.1:1027331-1135891 GCF_030028575.1 Malurus melanocephalus | reverse complement strand
TGACAACATGCTGACTTTTTCTACAGAAACTGAAGCTTTCAGGTCAGATTAAGACATTAGCACATATTACAACAACCCACCAGCATAAACAAAATTTTAACTGCTTTCTGTGGTGATTACCTTGTTCTGGTTATGTTGGGCTTTAACTGCTGAGGCTGTGATTCCCTGTTCAGTTCCATGCAGCCGAACCATGTGCAGGGATGTGTCTGACAKCAGTGGAGCCTCCTCCAGGTGCAGTCATCTGCTCTCCCTGCCTYAGTGCTGCCACATAGATGGATGAAATGATCCTCAGGGAGGCACATTAACAGGAATTATTTACCAGGAGGCTGCTCTATCATTCAAAGCTTCAGGCTGGAGCTGCTCCCTCCCATGCTCACAATTTCCACCTCAGATCCTGGATATGCTCCACACAGGGGCYGTTGCTCTGGTGCAGGTCTGCAAGCACAAGCTGGTAACTTTTAATTCTGTAGGAAGCTTTAAGAAGATTCCCCTTTCCTCATTTAGCAGAGATCTCTCACCTGCCTCCATGTAGGTCTGCTTATTCTAAAAATGTCCTGGCCTGTAACAGTCACTGCCTTCGTGAGGAATTCTCCACATAAATCCCAAGAATGAGGAGTTTCAGTGTGACTCTCCGAGTATCTGCTGGGCAAAGAGCTCCCGGTGCCAGGATTCTGCCTTACAAAGGATCTGGTCAAATTTTAAAAAGTCCAAAGCAGCCAAGCTGATTTTAAGGACTTAAGGCATGCACTGCAGGATTTCCTCAGAATTCCACACAGTAAGACACCTGTCCAGAACATCAGACTTTCAAACTGCAATCAGAAGTTCAGCAGTGACTTTGATGCCCCAAATCTTATTTGCAAGTGTCATCACAATCTTATCTGCATCCAGGCTATAGAACCCACATTCCCACATCCTTCCTAAAGCAGGATTGGATCCAGGTAGGGTTGGCTAATGAGGAAGGGGAATCTGTCGGTGAATCCAATTTTATTAGCCCCCATCACTGCCCAGCCAGGAGTCCACAAAGCACCCGCAACATTCAGGATGACAAGGCAARCATGAAACTGCAGTTGGGAAAATTCTGGCAGAGAAGGGAAACGTAGGCTCAGCTATTTATAAGTGAAGTCTGGAGTCAGCTTCAGTGATCACCCTATAAATAGTGGCTCGCCTGAAATCCAAGGCAGAGGATCTGGTATTTCATACATTCCTGCTCCTTGTTCTGCAGGTTTCTGCAGAATGCTGCTTTCCCCCTCTTGCTGTAGTACTATTTAAAAGCTTTTCGAAGTTTACTCCTACACGCTTCAATTCAAGGTCCAAACATCTTTATTCTACAAGGGGGAAAAARAAATCAAAATTATTATTTAGCTTTTTGCAGAAAGCATATGAAGGGAAATCTTCTTCTAAGGCTGTACCTACAACATTTCCTCCAACATTTTCACTACTTCCTTGCAAAGTCYCTTGTGCAGGAGTAAACCCTGAAGCAAGCCCTGGAGGGGAGACGGGATCCTCATTAGAACAGCAGCTAAGGTAGGAGGAATGTTTAAAACCCTGCTAATATTCTGATAATAACAGTTTCTCCACGCCTCGAGGATCCCAGCCATCTGTTGGAAATTTCATCACAAAGCAGGATCAGTGGATGGCTGAGGGGGAGARTGGTGAATTGCAGAATTAAATCTTAATTGTGGGCTAGTTTCCTTGGAAAACTCTCAACTTTTATCTTTATTATAGTTAGCCAGAGGTCACAATGTCTAAATTCCTGTCTTTCAGCATGTATGTTATTCCCAAAACCACCAAAGCCTAGAAAAGTTAGAAGGCTATTGTTTAATACTCTCTCCCTCTAGGAACAAAAACAAAGTGACAAAAAAACAGAGCAAAACTCACACAGCAGGTGATGCTTCTTGCATCCTTCCTCTCCAGGAACCCTGTCTCCTGGAAGGCAGCTTTATTTCCAGTTAACTGTGTGGTCACCTCATCTTCAGAGGTTATGACTTTTTATCCAGGGTATTTTCATGAGGAAGAATGTCAATTTTACGGAGACAAACTGATATTTCTCTATGAGCCATAGGGATGCATGTAGTACACTTATTCCTACCTGGAAAACACCAGATAAATATCATGTTCTGGTCCTGGGGAGTCAGCAGTTCCAAACTCACATGGGATCCTTTGGCCCAAAACTGAGGTTTGGATATCATGGGAAAAAAAAATTCCAGAGGTTCCTGCATTTGCAGACAATCCAGTTTGATATAAAAGACTATTGGGGGGGTGACAACCCTCCAAAATGGCTATTAGGAAAGTAGGAAAGTCTGAAAAGTGGGAAGCTGATGGGAGAGAGGTCCTATAAAACCAAAGACTTCCCTTGCTGCTTTTCTCAATCCCCAAGTGCTTTTAGAGTCTCTGTACTACCCATGGAGAATGGCACAAACCCAGGGGACAGCACATTGATTTTCTCAGCCAAGAGATTAACTTTTTTAAGCACCTGACAGACCAGAATTTTATTTTTATTTTTCCTGCACTGCCATTCAAGATACCAGAAAACACTTCACACCTCAATGCTTCAATAATTTCTAGCCAATGGAAGACCAGAATGGAAAAATGGCCTTTAATATATRACAAGAGAGCCCGATGTTGGAATTTCAAGGTGAAATGCACATAGAATGGTAAAGATTTGTGATGCACCTTTCCCTTCAAGTGCCTGGAACTCACTGTTTTATGCTTTTATAGTTATTCAAAATCCATATGTACAGTGTTGAATAAAAACAAATGTGGGTTACATAAAACAGGTTTTGTGGTACAAGGAACCAGACCTTGTGAAAYGCACACAAGAAAAATGTCCCCAAAGTTTCCCCAAAGTGGTGAAAATAAAGGGGGGAAATTTGGGACAGTACACCCCACACTGGTTGTGGTCCTTCCCCAGCCTTATAAACAGCTCCACACTACAGAAACAAACTGGAGCTGTGTTTACCCGGGAGGAAGTTGTAGCTGGTCAGGATACAGTTGTATAAATAATTTTTTAAATAACCCAGTACATACTGCATGTCCTTTTAAAAAGGAAAATAATAGAATGGAAAATTCTATTTTCCCATCGGGCACAGAAAGTCATTCAAGTGTCTGTGACACACAGGCCAACGCCTGCTGGAAGTTTCCTTCCTTGGGCTTTGGATCAGGTCCATGGTGAAAACAGGGAAAGTCATCGACATCTTTCCAATTAAGGTGGAAGAATTCAGTGTGCACTTATCAGTTGGAATAAAAGTTCTATGTTTATAATGCAAAATAGGGAAAGAAAGTAAGGGCTAAATGCAACACCAAAGCAATACAGCATGAAAACGCAGATTTTTTTTTTTTGTGACCTTCAGGTGTTTTGTTTCATTTTAGAATGAGAGAGTCACAAGCAACTAAAAGAAAAACAAATAATTTTAAAAAACACAAGGGTGATAGGGGTAACTTTGGATATCCCTGTTTGCCCTTGGAGTTTTGGTCTCATCGCACCCATTTTTCTCCCATGTTTTGCCACTTCCACAGTGGCTGATATTCACTGGCTTAGTACCTTGAGATGCTGAACACAGAAAATCAGCCCAGAGCTTTCCCTTCTTGGAACAATTATTCCTGAAGAAGCCAAGATGGAAATGACATCCAGAACCAGATCCATGCTTAAAAGAATGGCAATTTTCCCTAAATTCTTTTGTCCAGATGAATCCATATGCAGAGTGTTCCCATGGAGCAGGGAGCGCCCAGGGACAGCAGCCTGGAGAGTGCCAAGGCTGCAGCTGTGCAAGGGAAGGGTCATTCCATGAGCCCRAACTCCCGGAGCTCCCATCCCCAAATTGCTCCACAGGTCAGCACGAGCCACTGCCAGCCCTGCCCATCCAAATCCACACTCCAAACATTGCCAGGTCTCTGGGAGAAGAGGTTCAGTGTAAATACAAGGTACCCACTCAAAACCACTTTCTAYGCTCACTGAGAGGAAAGCTGCACACAGCAGGAACGTGTGGAGGACATCCTGCAGTGCCTGGAGCAGGGAGGACATCCAGGACTGGGATTTGCCATTATTTATTTATTTCACTATTTCTACTATTTCACTACTATTTCACTACTATTTCACTACTATTTCACTACTATTTCACTACTATTCCACTACTATTTCACTACTATTTCACTACTTCAACATTTCTACTGTTTATTGTGACTGATGTTAGGTCAGGAGAGCAGAGAACAATGCCTGAGCTTTCATATTCCAAGAAGCAGCCCACTGAAAAGTGTGGAATTTGCTTTGTGTTTTTACTCAGAAGGCTTTTCTACAAATTATTTCTGTCCTAGCATAGACTAAAATATTTTATCACAGGAGACCAAACTCACTAAGAATATCAACATCACTGAAATGTGTTTTATCAGGGTTTTTCTTACAGATTTTAGAAGAGTAGTTTAAAATTTTACATGTTCAAAAATCTTCATAACTGACTTTGACATTACAACAAGGGAAGAATCTGGGTCAACTCCCAGTCCCACTCCCCATTGTTTTCCAGGAAAAAAAGATGGCATTACTTCTGTTGTTAGTGGGAAGGTTGCTGAAATGTTGCACCTGCTATTGAGGGCTACTCTTGAAAAAGAAGAAATTTAGTACAGGGAAAAGATGAGACAGAAGTACAATATAAGTTCCTTTTTAGGAAAAACRTAAAAAGTTAATTATTGTTAAAAAMACAAATGYTTACTTCAGCCAGTGGCTCCAAAAGATATTGGGGAAGAAGAAGACACAAGTAATTTCATGTGAAACATGCTAAAAAATTACTGCAAAGTAGTCCAGGTTTGTTGTTGCTTTCATTCCCTCTGTTTTAGCRGAGTCAAAGGAACATCTGAAGGAAGGAAGCTGGAGAAGCCTTCTCTGCCTCCATGTACCCTGGATAGCTGTCCAAGTCCTTCCATGGACGGAAAGGCCTCTTTGCATCCCTCAGTCCAAAGACCAAAATGTCAGCGKTGCCTCTTTAACTTACAGCTGGAAGTTTGTGATAAGGAAAAGCAGGAAACAAATTCACAAATAAACAAAGACATGTTCAGGGTGGATCCACATCCACCTAAAAAGGGAGACTTTCCATTATGGAATGTACCTAGTAATGATCCATATTTGCTTTTCACAGTAAAGTCATATTCACTCAATGCGTTTTTGCACTAAAGTTCATCAAGGATCCCAATCAGATCTTTGCTACAGCCCAAAAAAGCAAAGGATAATATCAGTTTCCATTTCAGGGCTGTTGTTTGGAAATATCTTATTATCTCTCMATTAATTAAACTAAAATAAAAATATGACTAATATGCTTGAGTTGTTCACATAATGACAAAAATGAATGAGTAAGTTTGTTTTATTTTTCAGCTGTCGAAAAATGCTTTAAGATGCATCCAAGAGCTCTGAAAGGCAAATATAAAAATTCACCCACTTCCCTTTTTTCTTCCATCTACTGAGTTTCCAATCTGCCTCCTCTACAGAAGGATTTGGTTTGGGAGATTTGGAACTGTGAGATGGCAGTGCAATGAGTGGGTGGTGCAAGAGAAGAGGAGGACATTCACCTTCTCCCCTAATTCCACAAATCTATAGCACTTCAGGAAGYCAAGGAGAAATCCACCAGTCTATATTGAAAAATGCCTGGTGTTTTCCTCAGGCTACTTAGGGAGCTGGAATTCAGATCTTCACACAAAGTGGAAAACAAAACAACATGCCAAAGAGGAAACTTGTTAWGAGAGGGGACATGGAAATGATGCTCTTCACCTCTGGGATGAACCCTTCAGGTCAAGGTTGAAGCACAGYAACACAGGAGGGTGGAGAATCCTGCAAAGCCAGGCCTGGGGTTGTATCTGCACTGTGCATAAACAGAGAGCTTCACTTTGCTCCCATACTTAAGATTTTCCGTAAGGCATCGATTTCATTTTAAAATATGACTTTTACATAAGCAGTACATTCTGTGCAAAATTGGTTAACTCCGTGCCCTCAAAATATCATGCACTTTCCAGCATATAAATCCCAGACCTTGACATCTAAAGAATGCTTGGCAGATCCAGCAAGAAGCACAGCCAAGGGAGAAGTCAAAGGTATTTGTTAGGTTTCCAGCCAGCCAAGAATATTAACACCTTGCCCAAATTTAAAAGGAATAAGATTGTTATGATGCTGGAGACAGCACATGAAGAAGTGATTTTAAGACAGTTTTTATGTGTTCTGCAAAAGATTTGTGTGCTGGCTTGGCTTTGAATGCACCATCCTCGGGAGAACCCTCCAAGAGCTGTAAATATTCATCCAGAGTCCTGACTGGACTTAGTAACCTCATCTCAGGACAGAGCCTTTTTCATATGTGCACATAATGGAATTATCTGGAATCCAGGAGAGCTGAAAGGGAGAGAGATGCTCCCAGGTGACAGCCTGCCTTATCTCAGCTACATTTCACTGAGTGTCTCTTCAGAAAACTGTCACTGACAAAAACCTTTCCAGTGCCTTGAACTAGAGAAAAATGGGAGTGGAAGGGACCCCAGAGGACTGCCATTCCTAGGGTACACCCAGACTTGCATTTGAGATCCTTCTTTTGACAGGCTTCAGTCACAGCCTCCACAGTACTCCCTCCTTTCTCTGTGCACTKCCTCAGCTATTTCAACTGTAGAAGTTTGCCCTAAAATCCAGTCTAAATGGTGGCACATYCTAAAGAAGGACAGGAGGGTTTTCATACTGGATTTGCATCCTCCCAGATTTTACTGCCATTATTTTGGAGTGGTTTTGCACCAGCTGAGGGGCTCAGCCATGTTCAAGCAGAGCCCTGCAGAATGTCCCCCAGCTTTGGCAGAAATCAGGACATATTTTCCTACAAGGTCAGCATGGAACTCTCAAAATCCAAGCGAGATTTSAGTGAATTTTGCAGGCAAACAGCCTGGGAGAAGCGAGGGAGCCGTGCGTCAGCAGCAGGGTTGGGAGGAGTGGAGCCCTCCGTGCCAGGAGATAGCAGAGGCCACGGAGCTGGCCCCGACCCACTGGCCTCCTTCCCACTCCTCAGAGCCAACAGGTCTCCACCCAGGACACAGCCTGGGACTTCCCACCCTTTTCCAAAAGGCCAGCATGTTCTGGGGTTTATGCTGAAGCCTCAGACAAGATCYTTGTTTTCATCTGCGCCGCTGCTCAGAGCCCACAGGACAGCATTGCCTCACAGCAGATTTTCCAGYAGTTTCTCAAATTATATAATTGTTTCTGGTACATTTCAAGGCATTTTCTTCTCTTCCCCCTGTCTCCCTTCCTGTGTCACATCATTGCTGCCCAAGTCTGGGCTGCAGGACAAATTTCTTTTCCCCAGGGACAAGCAGAGGCCTGAGGATCAGGATCAGCTTCCTCTCAACAGCTGATTCCCACAGGGAAGGCTGGAAATGGGAGCAAGGAGGCAGAGAGTCAAAGGCACCTTCTAGAATCATCTGGGCCCTGATGACTTTAGAACACCAGGAGAGATTTGGGGCCTCCAAAGAAAATCCCTACTCCAGCTTTTCCAGTGACGCCCACTCTGCCAGGCCAGGCTTGTGTAGCAGAGAGGAGCTGCTGCAATGATTCAGCTGCCACCAAATCAGGGAAAGCCCTTCTGCTCCTTCCTGCCATTCCACATGCTCATGGAAAGCTGACTCTCTAWGGAGCAGCATGCAAGTGGTGGTCAAGCAGAGCAGATGTAGAAATGCCAGAAATGAAGGAACATAGACTTAATAATTAGGAATGATTGCCTGAATGTCCCTCTTCCACAGGCTGCCACRTCCCCCATCATCATTTCCTTCCCAGCAATAAATCTCGGGTAAACTGGATTACATCTTTGTTAGGTTTGTCTTCCTTGGAGATTTGGAGGATCCAAGGGGAAGAAAATTCATTACTCATTCATTTTGCAGCCTAYTCCATTTTTGCAGTGATTACTTACCCTCCTTGTTGAAAACAAAAAAAAAAAAAAAMMAAAAMAAAAMAAAAMAAAAAAAAMAAAAAAAACCCCTCAGAACAAATATAAAACCATCAAACCACTCCTCTGACTAATGCAACCTTCTAGTGCTCTCCCACCTCCGCAGATGAAGAGCTGTTTGTGCAATTTTAGTTCAGCCCTCCCTGTGTTATAAACTATTACACACTATTTTTCCCACTGGGCCCCAGCCTTCTTTCTGTCTCCAGGAAAAATGATCCCTAATAGCAACAAGTAGACACTCTGTTTTCTCCTCATTTTTCTACATGTTACTTGATGCCTGGCTTTCTGCTCTTAACTCTGATTTCTCATCTCTGTGCTGGTTTTKGGGTTGGTTTTGTTTTTCCTGGTGCTCATGACTAATACCCTGCTGCTTCCTAGCCCTCCCTGTCAATCCTCATTRTTCATCTTCCAATCTCTACCTGTTTATCTAGTCAGACTCAGGCTCCATGAAAGCKGTTTCATTCATGCTGATCTCCTAAATTCCACTCCAYCAGACCTCGCCCTTGCACTGATACRTCCCTGAAAGTGCTGTCTCCTCACTCCTCCATCAGAGCCAGGCTACCTTGCCTTGCTGGCTGCCTTCAGGAACATCATTCAGCAGCCTCTGGAGCAGCAGCCCTTTGGAAATTTGAGGCCCCTSTGGCCTCAGTTTGGCTCCCAAGCTGCCTGTCACCCCTGGATCAGGCCAGTGTTTTCAACTTTTGTTGAAAGTTAAAAACACACAGCAAAACCAAGTTCAACCTAGGCCTGACACYGAGGGCAAGATACTTCAGTCTGAAAAGTTCAAATCTGACATTCACAAGCTACTGGAAAAGGGGAATTGGAGCTCTCAGACACTGTGTCTGTGCCATTTATTGGTGCAGGCACCTGAACTTTCTATAAAATGTTTTTTCAGCAGCAGAAGTTTTTGGGAGATGTCAATGTCTTAAGACAGTCTCTGCATGTGGCTTTTCCTTTTGAGATGATCTATCAGATATAATTTCTGTGAAAAAACAAAACCTGTTCCCACCCTTCTGATCTCAGCTGTGCTGCAGCCATTCCCACTCAGCTATCACCTCCAGAAAATTRCAGGCAATTAATTCCAGCAGATGCTCCCCTCTCTTGCAGCTCTGTTTAGGAAACACTCAACCATGTCAAGCTCTTTTGGGTTTTTTTTTACACTGCCCAGAGCCAGGCCCTGTGTCTCTCACACAAACCTGCTCTTCTGCCCACCTCCAGTGATGCTAGAAAGGATTTTCCTTAATCAAAACCAAATGTCCAGCCTTCTCTCTTCCAGAGAGAACCAATGTAAATGAACTGCTAAGCCTGAAAGTCCATCACTGACRTTTCCTAGGATGGGAACATTTATTTATCCTCTCCTGAGGTCACAGCTCAGCTGTGTGAACCAGGAACATTTCGAGCAAGCTAATAAACCTGCAATTAATACCCAGGGCTTGTCTTATGAAGCAGACTGAGTTACTCTTACAGTTATAAGAAAAAGACAGGAGTGTAAATGATATYGAACCTCTGTGCAGCCTATTGAACAAAAAACAACTATGGCTATGCTAAGGAACAGCAAAATTAGGGGAAGAATGGCCTAACAATCAAAAACAGGCCTTTTGATCCCAAATTAATGGTGAAACAGTGCTTGAGCTCACACAATGTGGATGCACTTTGTGGATCTGGATGTATCTGTGACTCTGACCTGGCAAGYAAAGCCTTGAGATCCTCCAGCTTCCACTTCAGTTCAGGCACAATAAATCAGAGTTGCAGTCATGCACAAAACACTGAGGAAACGGCTGAGAGATAGATCTCCACACCCTATTTTCTCTGTTGTTTTCCTGACTGTTTGGAGCCTCCCACGTCCCTCTTAGTCCCTCYAAACTAATTGCAATAAGATGTCCTGTCATCACATAGAAATCTGCATATTAAGCATCTGCCCAGTTTCTGCTTCAACTTCCAGAGGGAGTCCCATGGGAGCATAGGCTCTGCAGCATTTCCACAGATGAAGTGAGCCTGCACTCATAGGAACTAGCACCACTGATCCACAAGCTGTGAGGGTTATGGGTGTTGGGACAGRCAGACAGCTCCTTTAAGACTGGCAAAGGCCTAGCCAAATGTTGAAAATAAGTTGCTTTAAGATAGCAGCAAGCCCTAGTGATCAATTTGTCATCTCAATTCCATCAAGTTTTGCCAGTCTTAGCATTCCTGCTCCTTGCATGGGAATCTCTGCTTATTACTAATTAATTATATATATATATATATAAAACTTTTTCATATTCTGATACTATTAAGACTGAGATTCAGCACAAACCTGGCATACTAACCATACTATGGTCAAGTCAGATGCTCCTTTGGTGTGGCACCAGAGGCTGGACCACCGAGACACTGCACACACACATTTCACTCCAAGGAATAAAGTGTACATGGAAATTGGRAGAGCAGAGCAAGGCAGAGAGGCTGGCAGTGCTGAGCTCCTCTGAAGTGTCACAGCTTTGAAGAGAAGGTTTGCAARGGTCCCACATAATTCAAAGTGATGTGATTTTTTAATTGCTGCAGAAAAAGCTCAGTGCACAGACATACGCCTTCAGATCYGTGCTTTGTTCCTGGTCCCCAGATATCATCAACACTGCCATGAAAGAGCTGTGAACTGGAAGAGCAATGCAGACATTGAAATGGAAATGAGGATACAATCATCTCGCCTGGCTCCAGGAGCTATTACTTACCCCCAGTGACTTCTGAACCAGCCGAGGGCTTAACAAAGAACGGCAGAAGCACTCGATTCTTGTGGACCTGTGTTTACCCTGCAGATGTAYGGGGATGGCTCCAACTGGTGTCTAGGAAGGATGTGTGATAATTTACAATAACAAAGTCAAGTATGTGTCGTTCGTCTAAACTCTGCTCATTGGAYTCAGATCCTGCTCTCCTTGGTGCTCAGGAGCCCTGCCTTACTCTGACAGATGCTGGAGTGCCTCGAACTCAGCTGGCATTGTTGGAAATCTCAAGAGTGGGAACAAGAGCCTCCTTGCAATGAAAACACACCTTGGGCAAGTAGAAATGCTCTCACTGTGCCCTGGAAAGTGGCTCTTGCTAAATTGGACCAGCTCTGCATGAGTCCAAGCAGCTTCACCTCCCACTGAATTCCACATGAGCCACTCCCACCTGTTCCAGATTTGGGTTTTCTCGGTGTCTATGCCCCAGCGCTCCAAGGAACGTGCTGTCCCCCCCTTGGAGGGGCTTGTCACTCCTGCTTGGATYGGCTCCACTGCTGCCCAGAATTCCCGATCCATCACTGCCTGTGCCTGCCCCTGCACCCTCAGTGCTCCCCTCCCAGGCCTGCCTCCCTGCTGCACTGTGTCAGGAGAACCCAGAGGTTCTCCTGCCCGGCTCAGACACACATCCTGGGAACACAATTCCACCCCAATGTCACTTGCTGTGAACAGAAAGACTCTCATTGCCTTTGACAATCATTTCCTTTCAGGTACAGGACAGCTACCTCCCCATTTCACTGGTGTCACTCTAGTTCAGCTTTTATGTTGAATTCAAACCAGAAGTGCACTCTGCCCAAACAGTCAAATCCCAGCCACATTCACCTTTGMTTTGATTGATAAGGCTTCACATCATTCTAATCCATAAGAAGCTGCTCCAGAGATGGATCCATGCCACACAGGATTTTCTTTTCATTTACCAGGTGCCCTTTGATCTTGTAGATCTCTGTATTTAATTATGGGAGCTGAATGAGGTTCATATCATATCTCCTRGTGCACTTTGCTCAGGTCTGGCTTTTCTTTTCCTGTTTGGGGAAGGAGARTGCAATTCTTGGAAGCACAGCTCTTTAATTTTAATATACTACAAGTGCAAGAGTAAGCTCACCTTCAATTGCTCCTCATTGTCGATGCATGAATAAACAACTGGCAGGGGAGGGAGAACATGGCAAAAAGGTGCTTCTAGATGAATATGCTCAGCAGCCATAAAGGACCTCAGTGATTTCCTGGGGCACAAAGGCCTTGGTGATACTGCTCTCCACTTCCAATCAGAATAAATGTAGTACTTAACAATTCTCCTTGACTGATGAAAAATAATAATAAAAAGATTAAAACCAAAACAGAACTAGGAGAAAGGGAAGTTTATGTTATACCCTAAATTTGCAGTCTAGAGCATGGAAGGAGAACTGTCACTTTGCAGTGAGCRGAACTGGTAAAGAAGTGGGAGACAACAAAAAACGAAGTTGGGAAAAAGTCCTCTTATTGCATTTCCTTCTGATCTGAGAGTTAACCTCTCACATTTGTACCCCTGAACATTGTGGGATATACTGACAATGGTGTGATCACGGCAGACTTAATTTATCACACAGGCAGATCAGGATTCGGATCATGGGTCTTCAGTGAAATGGAATCACTYCTTGGGAACCCAGGCCAGCTTTGTACCACCAGAATATTAAGGATTTGTCCAAAGAGCTTAGATCTTGAGCTAGAGTTCCTCATTTGAACACAGCAGCTGCACTGTGGAGTTCACCTTTGGGCAGGACCTTCCTGAACAATCCTTGTGGGCAGTGCCCGACACTGGAACAAGACAGCCGGACACTGTTATCAGTGAAGCAGTGAGTACTCTGCTCCTTGGCTAATTAGCTGAGCTAGTACCCCTCTCAGATGACTTATTTTTAGTCCTTGCCTGCAGGGAACTGAGCCTTTAAGAGGCTCTGGAATGGGTCAGCTGGAACAGGCTGTTACATTATGTATGTAGGAGCTGAGCTTGGCAATATCCACGGGCTGGGATGGAGGCACCTGCAGGACCACCTTCACCTGTGCCTGTTACCCGATGGTTCCAAGCCACCACTGAACAGCACCCTCCTTGTGCCATCCTAACTCCCYACAGAGGTTTACAGCAATCTCTAAWRGATAAAATCAAAATCTGTGTCTAAAATGAAGCTTCTGCATTAGCTATGCATTGTATAGCTCATTAAAAATGGATCCTCCTTTCAAACTCTTGACACATAAGTAGGGAAATATATCGCTCCATGCGCACAAAGTACTGGAATAAAATATCCATTACCTGCATGTCCCTGTTTCAGCACAGGACTAGGGATYGTGGTGGTGGTTACAACAGCACATTTGGCCATCCTGCCACAGGCTGCTCCTGATGCTGGGTTGTGCTTATAAAGCCCTGGGGAAGGTGAAGGAAGTGAGGTCAGAGAGCGGCTGAGTGTACCGTGGACACCGAGTCCCAAGCCATGGGAATGAGCCTTTGTCCCAGAACAATCCAACTCGGACTGCTGCTCCTTTGAAGGTCACCCAGAACAGGAGAGCAGCAGCACTGGAGAGCAGCCAACCTCTGCAAGCAGAAAACAGTCACAGCTACTAAGGAGAGTTTTGCTATGGAATAATGAGCTCACAAACTTGTTCCTCCAGAGCCAACAAGCAGGACTGCGAGGTCAGTCACAGCAGAGCCCTCTGCCTCAACCCTAAAGACTGAGAGCTTCTCACTTCAAAAAACTCTCCATGCTCAGACACTTCTTGAAAGGCCAGCTGCTTCATTATTATTGTTATTATGACAACTCCTATTATTATGTTAACATAGTAATGATACTACTAATAATTCCTTACTAACATTAATTCCTACTACTAMTAATAGTTCTGCCTCATTAACCAAATGAGAGCTGCTACTTTCTTTCTGAGCACATTGTCTCAGAGAAGACAATGGACTCTTTATTGGTACCTGCTGCCTCTAGTCCAGSTGTTTGCTACTGGTTAAGGGTATGAGGGAAAAATCACACCCAAAGATTCTGGCACACTGTCTGTAACRATGGTGACAAACCAAGCACAGATGAAGTGAATTGGGACTCCCAGTGACAAGGACGCAGAATGTAAAGCTCGTTTATCTGATGTGGGTCCACACCTTATTTAGAGGAGACAGACTTCTTACARCGTGTTTCTTAATATCTGGGAGTAGTGCATGAACCAGCATTATTGAAAGAAAAACAAAAAAGACAGTGTCTTATGTGCTGTAATAGGATTAAACTGTTTTTCAAGCTCAATTAGYTGACTCACAATTTTAACTTGCTACAAGACAGCAGCAAAGCAATTCGTGGGATGGATGGCAAATACCTCCTCAAAGGATGAATTCTCCAGCGTGTGAAATTGCAGGCATGTGTGAGCGAGCTGTACACAAACCAAACAGTTTTGGTTTCACCGAAAGATTTGTTTTGTACCTGTGATGTCACAGAAAAKACATAATTTACCCAATATRGTTCTTACATTAATCCTGCAGCCTGAGGCTCCTCTTCGGAGTAACTCGCTAGACAACAGGTCTGTGTGAACAAACACAGATTAAATCCCCTGTGTACACGCCCAGCAGCCCGTTCTCACCGAATTCTTTACCAAATCCCTTCAGCTGTAATTGCTGCGCTCCAGCCCCATCGCGTCATCCCCGGTGCCGCAGGCTCAGGGACCCATTAGTGACACAAGCTCCTGTCACCTAGGAGATCGTGAGGCACTGTCTCACATAGCGTTCCCATCTTCACAGACTCTCGCTGAGACTGGATYTGGGCTCTGCGTCACATCTCACCACACCGGCAGACCCCAGGACAGCCAATTAATATTATGGCCATAAYATTACCACAGTTATTGTGGTGCCTTAAATTCAGGTAAGCTTTAAGGATTCCTGCAAAGTAGGAAAGCAATATCCTTACGCAGGAGGTACTGATGCTCCTAAAAATTGTCTGTCTCACTGTCACCCTGTGGCTGGGGAGCTCAGAGCCAGGGATCAAACACAAATCTTCCCAGTTCCACCTGAATACCTAAAGCCCATCATTCTATTCCAGCAAATTCCTTCCTCTGTTTATGATTAGAAAAATCAAAGCTTGAAATCCCTCTGCCTAGAGACATGGGTCATGGTGACACTGTCAGGATACATTACCTTTGCAATGTTTATATTCAGGTTACTATAAAATCATGTAAATCCACAGGATATTGACCCATTTCAGGACAGGAGTAGCAATTGCTCCATGAAAAYGGTTTACAGCTCAGCAAAGCATCCCAAGTATGCAAAAAACATTAGAAAATCATTCACTATTAATTATTTAAACAAAGTTACTCTTCAGTAATTTTGCATGGTTGGGATTACTCTGATTCTTACATTTTAAACATAACAAGTCCACAAGCTCCCAGTAAAACAGTGTAGGAGAAGGGGTTTTTTAAAATTGATTTGGCTACTCAGCAGCAAAATAAACACTGCTCGGATTGCCCATGCTCTACCTTGGCATTTTATTAATGTTTAATTGACATTTTCAGTGAATAAATATTTCAGTGTTTTCTCTGTATTGCTCTCTCATGAGAATAATTCTGGAGCAGCTAAGCCTGGTGTCTGTGTTGCACATCCCACCTTCAGAGACATTGCACAGCCCAGAGCGGTTTCCAGGCACTCTGGTCCAGGGAGCAAGGAGCAGAGAAAAAGACTGAGTAGAACAGTGCCAAACCTATGTGCAATGCTCACCTTCCCCACACACCTCCTTAACAGCTCCTTAGCATCTGCAAATTCAGATTACCATTTTTTAATGGTCCCWTTGTTCTCACATCTCCTCTCAAGTACTGGCAAAGTGGTTTCACACTGAAAAATGTTCTTTTTGAGGAGAGCTGGAGGGAGATTGGAGGCAGAGACAACCACAGGTGTAATTGCATTGAGCTGTTCTATGAAGGGGGTCTAGACCACCTGTGGAGCTCCCAATAAATTTCTCTCTTTAGTAATTGTTAAATAAAATTTTGGTCAAGACAGTGATCAAGATACCAGCACTTACTCTACAGGATGACTTCCTAGAGCAAATTTCAAACCTTTTAGCCACTGTGTTTGGGGGTTACTCACTTCATACCAAATATTCCTCGCTCTCAACCCTGGTCTGACCACAGTGTTTCACAGAGATTCTGTGGTTGCACAAACCACTTCCCCTGCCATGTGCAGTGACAGCAGTTGTATTCACAGAGGAGTTCTAGTAGGAACTTCCATGGGTCACAGCTTAATCCCTGCTGATTTGTGCCAAAGAAATGCAACGGCGGRGCTGGGGCCTTTTCCAAAGACTGCAGTTTTGTCCTGCCCCCATTACTTACTGCAGAGGGGAAATGTGTGTTTAACCGGGGCTCCACTCCTTTTGTTAGGMTGGAGCCACTGACGCTGCAGTTTCATTAACTTGGGACTCGCTGAAAGCCACGGCCCTCGGAGACAATTGGAACAMAAAGTGCCGCCACCCGGCCGGATCCAACTGCTGTTGGCAGCATTTTCATTCACTCCAGCCCCACCCTAGRACTAAAGATTAACTGGAAAGGACTTCGTAGTAGCTTACAAGTTYTTTTGATTTTCAGGCGTGTTCTGCTCGCCGCAGTGGCTGCTGCTTTACTAAAGGTGCTGAGCATCAGCCATAGGGATGCACACGGATAATGGCACATGTCACGGGAATGTGAGGCTATCCCTGCTCGAGCTGCCATGGGAAATGACAGCACGGAGTGATGCTCCGGTGGGGCCATCTCAGGCTGCTTCACTGCCCTTCATGAGCAGCCCTGCAGAGTGGAGAGGTGAAATTCCTCCGTGGGATGCCAGGAACAGCCCTCACACCTTGCAACTGCAGCCTCAGCACTGCAGTTTGGTGACTCAAATCCCAGAGCAGGACACCATTCCCTGCCTGGGACTGGCGCTGGAGGCTGGTGATAAGCCACAATGTCACGTATTTCTGCTATTTTGGCTGAATTCCTGTGTTATRGAAGGATGGAACTGATGAACTTGCCGCTGGACTGGAAGCAGACACATCCTCAGTCAGCTGAGAGCAACACAACATTTTAAGCWGTGCGTTGCAATTACAGCTGCTGATTAATTCTGAGGGGTTCCAAAAATTCACCAGCTCACCCAGATAGATTAAATCTCACAAGTTCTGCTAAATCAGTGCTATGAAGACAGTAACAAGGCAAATCACTCGCTGTCTTCATTCCACAGCATAAATGCAGCAGCCTTGAATAATGAACCACCTTCAGCTTGTCTAGACTGGGGTTTCCTGCACACTACRGAATCCTCTCCCAGGTTACTCTTCACACGACTCTGCCTGTCCAGGTGTGCAAACAGAGTGATAACTCACATCACAGAGTGACAGACACAGGACCCAGGCACACTGAGCAGCACAGATCCCAAAGGAATTCCYGGTGACTGGGCTCTGGGCAACACACACAGGTCTGTTTAACTGATCCCTACCCACCCCAAATCACCTCTCTAAGGAGAGAAAAAGAAATAATTCTAATGTTCCCTGAAGCTCCTTATATATTTGAAAAACATGGACACCCCATTAACAAGAGCTTGCTGGGAAGGATGAGTGTATTACTCAGCAAACAATACAGCCTGGAGCTGCCAGAAGCCTCAGCCACAAGTTTTGCCATTTTATGCTCTGCTGAAGCAAGATTTCAGTGAAAGATTTTTCCCTGTGAGGGTGGTGAGGCCCTGGTATGGGCTGCTCAGAGAAGCTGTGGCTACCTGCTCCCTGGAGGTGCTAAGGCCAGATTGGATGGAGGTCTGAGTAACCTGGGATAGTAAAGTTTCCCTGCCCACAACAGGGAGTGGAACAAGATGAGCTTTCAGGTCCCTTCCAACCAAAATCATTCTGTGATTCTGCAGTTTCCCATCACCTAAACCAGAACAGGCCTTCCTAGCTGGTGCAAGGATGCTCCAAGAGCAGGATCATGGAGTCTRCCAGTGCCTCCCTTGCAGAGAAGCATCCTCTCAGGGGCTGAAAGCTGAGGCACAGCCTGCTTCAGGCAGTTGCTCTGCTCTGATCCACATCAGCAACCAGGRGCAGGAGGGCCTGCCTGGCTGGTATCTCCCCTCTGTGCCTGTTAGGGTGGCTGGAGGCTGGGCTTGTGACCTGTGACAACATAACCAGTGCTTTCATTCTCCTGTCGCTGCCTCGCAGGATTTTTTAGCTGCCAGATCAGTGAGCCAGACATGCTGGATAGCACAGCTCCTGAGGAAATTCCTCATGCCCGAGCTCCTAACAATGTATCCAAATGTCACAGAAAGTCAGCGAACACTCCGAAGACTCAACTGCACATACTGGGAATTTCTGCGTTCTGTATCCACTATGAAAAGTCCTAAAACAGTGGCACATCTCAAAGATTCTGCCACATGGATATTTTGCTCTGGCTCACAAAATCTGACTTAAAAAAAACAAGAGAGATGCAAAACAAGATCCACCTCTTCCATATTGCACCTGTTTCCTAATACTCTTCAGTATACAGAAACATAACAAGTTTGAGCTAAATGGAACTGATTTTTCACTACATACTAAAACTAATTAATTTATTTCATTAATGCTCAATGAAAATAACAAGATCTGACTGAGAGAAATCATCAAACAGCTCCAAGTACAGGGAATCCTGGTGTGGTGCCTCAGAGCTTGTTGGTGGAATTTCTCCAGGCATTCAAGACACTGAAAAGGCACCAGATTAGATGGCAACACCCTCTCCATCATGTAAACTTGGTCTCACATCGATTTTAATTTTGACATTTTGTTATTTTTAGGAGCCTTGTCAAAAACTGGATTTTGCAAAATTTCACAGTAAATTAAYGCAGTTTGGGGATCTGTGTGGGTTATATAAATATCTGATTAAATATAATGCTGAGCTGCTGCCACTTCATGTTAAAAAATCTATCCTGAAAAAGTGTGTAAGGRAAAAAAGAAAAATTATCACAGCATATTGTATAGGGGGGACCATTTTGAGTCAAAAAGCAAGAATGCAGGAGAAAAATCTGTTGGAAAGACAGGTGAGCAATACAGGGAAACATACTGGAAAAATATTAATATAACTTGTCCTTCAGCTTCTTGAACAATTGTTTTCTCTTAGTCTGGGGGGAAAACCCTGTGTAAATTYGCCTAATGTACCCCAATATGAGAAAAAAAATGTAGGCTTAAATCTTAGGCAAAAGCATTCTCTTCTCCCTCAAAAGGGCTTGCTCTGAGGGTTTGTCTTCATTAGCTGTGGAGAGCAGTGACATATTATTTTTGCATTCCTGTGAACTGCAGCAAATCGTCCCTCTTGGCTGTCATTGTTTCCTGCGGAAGCAACAATGGCTTCCATTTATCACGAGCTGACACCACCGGGCATACGGAATTACTGCTCACACTGCAGCACCCAAAGGGATGGGGTAAATWAAACCTCCAGAACACCTAGCAACCAGCAAAAGACATAAAAGGAAAAGTACAACTGGTTTGGAAAATGAAGCACCTTTTCATGAATCAAAGCAGCTTCCACTTCTAAGCAGCAGCCCGGAAAGCATTGATGAACTTTAAAATCATCTCATGGGGTGCAGGGAAGGAATCAAGAGGCTGATGGCACCAGGGAGGCAGTAAAATTTCACCATTAGAGAAGGTTCTGATAAACACAGGGTTTTGTGGAGACATCAAAGCATGGTGCAGCTGCTGGTACGTCAAAGGAGGATTGTGCTGCCTCCAACAACTCCCTGGTGTCAGCTCGTGTTTGGCATCACTGACACATTGGAACAAGTGAAGAGAGCAACTCCAGGCTCTTTTTGTGTCACTTGCTGCTGGTGGAGGAAGTGTCTCCATGTTTTCCTGTGCAGGAGGTAAAACCCCCCTTCCCATATGGATGGAAGGTGTTTCACAGCAGAACGTGAGGGGCTCCTTCCCAGCAGGGCAGACAACATCCACCCCAGCCATCTGAGAAATGCCTGAACTTTTGTGTCCTTCCAAAGGAATTCTGGGGTATGCCTTGGCTACTTCTCTGGCGTCTGGTTTTGATAAGCGATTTTCAGAGCCTACTGTCTCCTAGGAATTCYGCAGGAAGAAGTGGGTGAGGTCATTCAGCTTTTCACTGAGTTTTCTTTCTCTRATTCTGGCCGTTCTGGTGAACATGACCCTGCAGCACTTGGGAATATTTCTGTCCTCTGAGGAGCTATCGACCACTCGCTGGTTTTATCTGTGCACASACAAAAGTTCCATGTCGCTGGAAGGGGAAACAAGGTTGACATTAAGCAGGGGAGCATAAGCAGCTCGGAGATGCAGCTGTGAGCTGAGTTCATTTATGAGCTCAAGTGCTGGCAGAGCCCGCGCCTGTTCCTTGGCCGCTCCGTTGGCCCCTGGCCTGGCTCCGAGTAGCTGAAGGCCATGGAATAATGGCTGGTTTGTCAGCCTCTTTTATTCATGGCAGCAATACTCAGAACGAAACAACAAGTAAAAGAAAATGCGTCTTATTTTCTCTGCTTCACCAGCACTCTGCCTCGGCGAGTGTGTGACTCGCATACGGCTCTCCTCGGCGAGACTCTTCATATCAGATTTCATTTCTTGCTCCATGGGTTGCCATGGAGACGATGCTGAACCGCTGCTTTTGTAGGCCAGGAGATTTATGACTGCATCCCCAACCATTCTGCTCATCGGAGCCACACAGGATTCTCTTCAGCATGATGGTTTTTTACATAAACAGAAGGGGAAACATGCATGCCCTGCCATTTCTCAATATATTTTTCACAGTCAAATCCTGTATTTTGGATTTCTTGAAGCCTATCAGRGTCTGTTTATACATATTACAGCCTATTTATGCTAAGTTACTGATTTATAAGGAATGTATAATTACATGTACAAGCTCCTGAGAGCCAAGGCCTGGCAAGAGTTAAGTGTCTGTATCAAAACACACCCTTCTGCATTAGCCTTGTTCTTATCTTACTCATTCCAGCCTTTTCGCAGGCAGAGACAGTCGGATTCAGTGAAGTCACAGCATAAACACCCTCTTTAGAAATCCAAATCATGTGATTTATGATTAGGTTATTGTTTATCAAGCCCACAGGAAGCCTGGGTGCTACAGCACACACAAATACAAAGGGGAGCATGTCCCAGCAGCACAAAAGAGCACATCGTTAATATTAATTGTTAGCCAATCCAAAGCATCTGACAACAAATCTTCCTATTGCCCAGACAGTCGGAAACTCTGGGATAAACGTTCTCCTCTACCTTCCTGGATGCCATTAATCACACCGGATGCACATTGTCCCACCTTCCCTCAGATGGGCTCATTACCAGACTCCCTGGCTTTGAACCAATGCCTAAAGGAGGTCTGTTCCTGGAACACCTCCAGGAGACCTTCGGATGCTTCGGGAGCTGCAAGCAGAACTGAAAAATATATTGTTATAATACTGTCAGGGAGCATTTGTGGGACGTGCCCAAGGAAGACCACAGGGCACAAACTCAAGTGGCAGCTGTTGCTCTTGAACTGCTCGAGTGCCTTTGCCAGACAGGGAGACCACAACGCTTCCCACAAGGGGAAGTGGAYGCCAGGAGTGGGATACTGGGCTGGGCTCACACATGTCACAGCCACACAAGGGTTAGTTGAGGGACAGCACTCTGAGGTGGCTTCAGGGCAGCGCTTTGGCTGGGCTCAGGATGAAAATCACGGCAGGGGGATCATGTTTTACACTGCAGAGAAGAAAAAGCCTGTCAGATCACTCGGTACATGCCTGAATATTCCTTGCAGTATCTTTCTTCTTGTTCTGCAGTAAATTTTTTTACCTCTTCATGTTTCCCATCCCCCTGTCAGGGCAGTTCAGAAGGGTTCAGCACCAGTTGCCACTACACCTTTACCAGCAGCCTTCCAGGCAATTTTCCATCCATTAGCACAGCAGTATTACCCTCTAAACTAGCACAAATCATTTTCCCTGTTAATATTTAATGAAACACAGGCTGACCCATTACACTGAACCATGACACATCTAGGCACAATGGGAAGAAAACAAGCGCCAAGCACAACTTAAATTATCTGTATCAAATCCTCCAAAATGRCCAGAAATTCTGACTTTTCAGCTTGAGGCATGGCATCAGCCCAGGTTCTGTGGTGGACAAGTGCTCCCAGCTGTTTGGAAGCAGCWCTGGTTAACGTGTTTCAAGTGGGTCAGGCTGTCTCACTGATCACCAGGGGAATGTAGGCCAYTGCACTTCCACTTGCACAGCAGCAACACAGCAGAGTTGTCAGAGTCACTAGGACACAAACCCCTCAAATAAACCCTGAATGTGGAAGCAAGCTAAAACAGAGTAAATTTGTAGTTGGCAACCCTGTGACACAACCAGCAGCCCTTGAACAGATGCTGATTTATTGCTACATCATTGCTGGACCAAGACCTGCATCTGCTAAAGGATCCAGTCCTTTTGAAAAATATATGATATCCCATTAATATGTTGAGAGGCATCTATTATTAACTAAGTAATTAGATAATTATTAACATCAAAARAGCACATTTTCTCAAAAAGAAAAAAAAATCCAAATTGGCCTAAATCAAGCTCTCTGCTGCTACAGCCAGACTGCTCCCTGTTACTGAACCTGCCAATTTAAGGACATTTATTTTGGGAACATGCACCATCACACAGAAATAGTGGTCCATAGGCCCCAAATAGCAGCAAAGGCCAGATCAGGCACAGGAGTCTGAGTGTGATAACCTGGAGTCCTTTGTTAGAGCAATAGCCAGGGAAATGGGATACGCCGTGGAGAGGATCGGGAATCTGAGGTCAGCAGCTCTTCAAGGTCACCRTGACTGCCAGGCAGAGAGGCCGGGAGGGAAGGAGCCCACAGAACACGAAGGGAAATGGATCTCCCTCTCTTCCCAAACTCGTTGGCTCAATGAGATCGTAATTAACACGGAGCAGCCTGTTAGATTAGCGTCCATCTAGTATTGACACATACAGTCAAGGCAGTTAATATGCTGGAAGTAGTTAATTAGTGAAAACGTGGCTCTGAAGATAGAGCAGACCTATATTTCAGCAGGGTGGGATGGAGGAGTTTTGTAGAACACAGGAGTTTTAGGTCAATCATTCCAGAGCAATCCTGAGCTCACCCCTGGCTTTTGCCAGCTGCAGGTGGGGAATGGCAATTCCTGCAGCTCAGGAATGCAAGCATAACTTCTGGAGTTYCTACAAAAGTGCACACATATGGATTTGTAGCTGTTCAGGGAGCCCTACAAGCTTGAGGCTTCCCTGGAGCTACAACTTTCCAAGCAGGAATGAACACTTTTCTTTTATATAGAGAAGTGTTGGATTTGGTAGAACTGTAAATTGCCGGACTCCTGATGTTTAACAACCAAATCTACATGTGCAAGTGTAGAAGACCTTATAAGTGAAAAATAAAATTAGATGGAGATGCTAACTCCCAATTTCCATGCTGGAATCCAGGGGTATATATTTATAAATATTCACACCAACCATGGCAGTAGCTGCATGAACAGCATTGTTATCAGTTCCAGACTGGCATTTTTCAGGCACCAAAAGCATTATTTAGAGACAAGGTAGAATCCAAGTTGCTCAAAACCACATGTGAATAATGCCATCATTGAAATTTTGAGTGTGCATGTTGCTCACATAAAAGCATTTTTTCTCTCAATAASCAAACACCTGCTCTGAGGATCCAAACTCTTTTCTTAATAAATTACTCACAAACTAAGTTGAATATATTATCTGTCATCATACATTTCAGTTTTGCAATTTAATTTTCTATTGAAAGACATTAGATCACTCCTCTGAGTGGAATTTTAGGCATAAAAAAATCTCTTCAGATCATGTAATATGCAAATATTCCAGTAGAGAATCTTAATAAGTTAGTACTTCCAATAAATAAAAACATAACATGCACACAATGGAAAAGAAAAACAAATTCGCGTCTCCACTTTCCTTTCACAATATTGGAAATCTTCCTGTGTCCTTGGCTTTCAGCATTCCAACATCTCACTSCATATCTGTCCAAGTCTTGCACAGAAAAGATCATCCTGTGGTCAATACACGACCCCGAAGCACTCAAGCAATACCACTGCAAGCATTTCCAGAGTTAAAATGCCAATCCAGCCTATTTCCCCAAATGAAATGCATGTGTGGCAGAGTGATTTGATGTGTTCTTTATTCCAGCTGGAGGAAGGAGCATTGCTGCAGTGAGTTGAGTGGTTCTGCCCACTGTGTCTCACAGTTGCAAAGGCTTTTGGCTGCAGAAGTAAAAGCCTGATGATTGTTCATCATTTAGAGAGTGAAAAAACACGTTTTTTAGAATTGCACACAGATTTTATCCAAGAGGACTGGCCTGGCTATGACACAGAATGAAGTCTCTGATGACCTGCCTGTGTTTTTCAGATGGGGTCACGCACATACCATTGATTGCAGGTTTTTTGGCAGTGCAGACACTTTAGGAAGGATGTGGTGATCCCTCACCGTCTGCATCACCATCAGGCAGCTTTGCTCCAGTGGCGGTGGTTCAGAGAATTATGGATCGCTTGAGAATTCGCAGAATATTTTAAATTGGTGGCTTCTTGCTGTGTTAAAAATACCCTCTTCCAGTAGCCTTTAACTTACCCCTTCCCTGGGATTTGTACCTATGCTTGATGCAGGGCCTTGGCATGCAGGAATCTCATTGATGAACTTTGAAAATTATAATMATTTATTTGTGCAGCACCATGCAACTAGTTTGGCACTTACAAAACAAAACCCTCACCCCAAAATCGCAAACAGATGGGTTTGGTAGGTGCAGCACATCACTAAAATCTGTCCTAAGAACCCAAATTCCAGCTGAGCAGCAAAAGCTAGATCTGGTTAACAAATCTAGATGTAGCTGTTAAAATACCTCTAAGGAATTGGGTTAATAAGAGGGGGAATCCTTCTGAGCCTCAGCAGGCAGCAGCCCTTGCAGCCAAGTTAGCAACAGAACCCAGCCCCAGCTATTGTTTTATTGGATTCCTCTGGTGGGGAGAGGGGGCCATAGAGCAGGAAGGAATTTTTATGCATATATGCATACAGAAAAGGCCTGTTTTTTCATCTATGTAAAGTCAAAACATACTGGAACCATAAATTACATCCTGGAGAAGTGTTCAGAGCTTGTATCCTTTTAAGGAATGCTGCCTAAAGYCAGCACCCCTCTTCCAAGGTATAATCTTCCATCACTGTGAGATGCTGCTGCCTGATCGCAGCCAGACAACTGGCTCGGCACCAAGAGCCCCAGCGTGCCAACATATGGAAACAATTGCTTCCCTTCAGATTGGAAATGACATACCCTGGGTGTGTGCACAACATCCCCCATCAATCACCCCGATAGTTTGGTATTTGGACTTTAACTTATTATCCAGTGGAGATCCCCAGAGCCTGGTGTGAAGGGCAGCAAAGGTATTTACACAGAGCAGAAAGCAAGAGTCATTGCCCCAGTCTGAGCCTCTCTGGACAAGGTTGGGTTTCACACACCAGCACAAATCTCACTCGAGCTTCATATAAAAGCAGCTAAATCTTGAAGTTATACCTCCTCTTGCCTTTTTTCTTCCCCCTTTCCTTTAAAATAGAGCCACACTTGCCATTTTAAAGTACCTGCGGCAGAAAAGGTTCATGAAAAAAATAATCTCTGAAACAAAATCTCAGCTACTATAAATAAGAACGGCCCACAGAAGTAAAAAACCACCCCCAAGACTCCAGGAAATYCCCACACTTTGGCAGCCTCAGCAAGAGAAGTGAAGGGAGAAGTTTAAAGGTGAATATCTGTCCATAGGTAACATGCTTTGACACCAGTGACAGCCTCTCTGGCTYAATGAAGCTGCCACGGGCCTGCAACACAAGGGAAAAATTAAGAGGATTTTTGTTGAAYGATCTGGAGATCAGGAAGGCAAATTCCTGCTGAGAATGCAAGGAAAGCCTAGTTCAAGGAGTCTTCTTGGCTCATAAGCAAAGAATGGTGAAGTGAAAGAGGCAACTTCCTGAAGAACTGCTGGGACAAGTGGAAAGSCAGGAGGGGTCTGTGTTTTAATCAGTAAACACCAGTGATGGCAGCACTTTTGGAGCCACTCCTTAGGCATTCCAGGAAACTGAAATTGTGGCTCAGTAGAGGTGAACATATATTTTTCCATAACTTTCACCAGAGCCAGGGGTTCATGGGAATGTTGGAATTCTGTGGGTGATGTGACTGATTATTTCATGCTAATGTAACTTCTGGAATTAGCTCTTCTATGGATAAAAGGAAAAGAAAGGTTTTCTTTTCCTATAATCCATAGGAGAACAAGAGGCAGAAGCACTTCCAGCTGTACTGTACAGGAGAAAAACCATCACCTCACCTGGGCTTTCTGGCAGGAGTGAGGCTGTTCAGATGGTTAAGGTCCTGTCTGGGCAACCAAGATAAACAGCCTAAACCCCCACCTCTGTTCCTGCAGCAACTCCAAGTTCTCTCCAAGCCTCTCCAAGGCAGATTTTCCAAAAGCAAGACGATGYGGGCAAGCACAATGCAGGATTTACAAACACCTCTCTGCAGGCTGGATGCTTATCAGCACCTGTTGGTGTCCTTTGGGTCCTGTCTGAGGGAACATTACAGATGTCATTATTCAGATSCAGCCAAATTCTGCCTTCAGGCACAGAACATTTCCATGCAAGTGAAAGGGAGAAGTGAGCTTATATCCAAAGATGGGACTGAGCCCCAAGTAGAGTAGGAAAAAGGATTTGCTGTGTGACTAAAATAGGCCAAGTGCCTKGTCTGCCTTGTCACATCTGACAAATGCCTCAGATGGCAGGGCACGGCTTTGGGGGGCTATTAAAAGAGATCTTATTTCCAGGGATCAACTGATTCCCTGTCACAGGTAGGTCGGTGGCCTCTTTCTCACTGGCAGTGGACACAGGTCTCAGCATCAGTAGGCAGCAGGGAACTAAATATTATTACCTCCTAATTCCCAATGTTTCCCTCATGCCATTTGTTGATGAGCAAATTCCAGGCTGGATTCTGCAGGTCACAGAGCTTTTCATCCTCACTTACTTACAGGAGCTGCTCGAATTTTTGGAAAATAACTCCAGCCATTTACAACAGAGGTTGCCAAATCGAGCACTTTCTTGTGGAAGTGGGATATGATGATCTGCTTGGGTTTGGACATAATAAAATAAAATTAGGTCAGACCTGAAACACATTCCTAAAAGTCTAGGACCGTGCTGCAGACAAGGATTTAGGTAACAGATGTGATCTGCTGCTAACGAGCAGTAAATTTGTGTTCCTTTCTTGCRTTTATCATTTGTAAACAGAAAGGCCATATTAACAACTAACACTCGAGGAACCCCTTCAGTTGTGGGTTTTGTGTGATTCATCACAGTTTGTGTTTTCAAAACAGCTGAGGAGAAACCAGCTTGTTTTTGCTGTGAGGAAAGCTGAGTGCCCAGATGAAAACACCACAGCATCTAACTCATTTTGGTTTGAAAAAACAGAAGTGGGCAATTACATTTCCCAGTAGATACTACTCTGGTGCAGGAGAAATATTTGTTGGTCTGCCTCTGGCTGGCAGACAGGCAGTTGCTGGGTGTGTACCACACAAAGAATACTTTCATTTTTTGGCACAGTGCAGCATTGCTGAAATACCAAAGACCATGGCTAATTAAGTGGAGTGATGGAACAGAATGATTTGATGATAAGATTTAATTGGTATGAACATTCCCATAGAGGAGTTACTGTGTCTGTCTGGGAGGACCAGATGCTCARCTCAGGGAGACATTGCTCAACTGGAGCTGAGGGGTAAAGGGCACAGGGGTGTCCTGTGCTTCCTCCCAGTCCTGGCACTCCAGCAAGAATTTAGGGAACACTGGACCAGTCTCSTGCTGTCACAGTGGTTGAGAATCACCACGATCAATCACAGCCCTTTTTCCTCCCACAGTCACTGCTGGGGGATGGAGTCACAAGGGAGCTCCTTTGGAACCTGAGTAGAAATGGGATTGCTCCAGAGGCTTCACACAGAGCACAGACCAGGAGCCAGCCATCAACTCTCTAAATGCCGATTCTTCCAGCTGACCATTCTGATTTTTCAATAATAAAAGTTAAGATAATTATCTTAAATTTCTAAACAGAAAATCAGCTTTAGATAAGCCACTCATTACACTGATCCTTGCTCCACAGCTTGGCTGGCATGWCTGAAACAGGTTCCCCCAGTATACTCCATGTGTACCTGTATGGAAGATTTCCCCAGGTCTCCCATTTGGGGCTCCAGACTGGACTAAACTGGTAGTGCTGCAGTCTCCAGGGATACAAAGCTCCACAAGGCAAAAAATCACTGATGAAAGCACAGGGCAATAACCACTGCCATGTTAGGGGCAGTAAATTGGTATTGCCAAGGGGAAGTGTTGGCCCTTCAGAGCATTCTCCTTCCTTGGACATGGACAGATGATCCAGCATTTTGTTACAGGCCACTTCCATCTGCCTTGACACAAGGCCAACACCAAACAGCCAGAAGAGCAGAGCCAAGATCTTTCCTAGAAGAGCCTGAAAGATTTCCTGCAAGGAAACAAGAGATTTGCCACAAGGGAACATAGATTTTATGCTCAGCACATGTTTAGGTCACCAAGTCAGGCCAACACCATCCACGGAAGAGCCATAGGCTTCAGGATCCTCCAGGTAAAAGTAAAGGCAACCACCACCCTCTGAATTTTACTATTACCTCTGCAATGACTTTTGCCGCAGAAAGAATCAGAAAAATGAAAATAATTCCTTGATTATATCTCTCACCCTTCTCAGCRTTCAGCAAAATCTGTCATGGTTCTAAATGCGGCCTGTTATTTTCTACTACACAAGCTTAACCATACAGAGTAAATCTTAGAACGTGGTTTCATAACTCGCTCCCATTTGGCTGTGAATTCAATGCAYGAGGGTCTGCACAATTAAAAACCTYGYAGCAGTTGGGCTGTAACAGCAGCCACCTGACCCCTAAGCACCAGGTGATACTGGATTTACCAAAACCTACATGTATGTGTTGTCTCTAACAACACTTGGCAGGGATCCCCTGATGAGCCAAGAGCATTGATTTACTGAGAGATTTGAACCTGTCTGTATCATGACATTCCTCTCCATGCTCCTCTCCTTCACTAGCAGGGAAAAAAGCCAACAACTGATATTCCCTTTCCCCTCCCACCCTGGAGGAAAGAAAACCAGCAAATGATAGTTCTTGCTGCAACCCAAATGATTTTCTTCTAATGCTGTTTCCTCCMTTTGCTGCCAGAGACCTGGAGAGCTCCAAGATCTGCCCAGTCAGCATCACCTTGGCTTCTSTGTCTTACAGAATGAATCTGCTTCATCAATTACTCAAGAGAAAGAGCCCTGAGCAAGCAGCCCTTCCCCTCCKTAAATCAGGGCAGACAAGAAACTGTCCCTCTGTTCAAAGAAACATCTCCCCTTCTTCCTCCTGGCTCTCWTAATTACCACAATTGTCAAAGGCTTTTCCCTCCACACTCAGATAGCTTGGGAGTTGCCAACCAGCGAACCCCTCTCTCCAAACTCAACAGCCTCAGTTTCTATCAGCCCACAAAAATTGAGCAGCTCAAAGCATTAGAAGAGAATTACACTTATTTCAAATGTATCAGGCTCTGRTAGCCTGGAAAATACATCGAGTTGTTAGGGTATAATCTGCCGTGTTTCCAAGTGGTTTTTGGCATTAAAACAGTGATCCATAGGGCAGGGTTTGAAGACAATGCAGTTGAGCCATAACACTCTGGTCTCCAAGGCTGCTGCTGCTGCCACGCTGCTCTCCTGGAACACCCTTTGGTGACAGCAGCAGGCTCAGCTGATCCTCCTGGCATAGTCAGCAAGGGTGTTGGCTCCCAAACCAGTTGCCTCAGAACAAGTACACATGGAGTGAAGAAATGCCGGATTGCAGCTGCTCTCCAGCAAATCCTTCTTACAGAAGCAAGCTGTGATGAAAGCCACAGCATTGAGGGTGAGTGGCTGATCAGAGAGTGCTCCCAGGCTCCCCAAGGGACACCTTCACTGCTCTGCCAGCCAGACWGCTCACCTGTTACAGATATGAATTTAGATGAGGTTTTCCTGCTCACCTGATTCTATGGAGCGCTTAGCTCCCCAAATACCCTGCTTGCAGGGAATAAAATGCCAGTCAGTCATTATGCTGACTAAACAGCAGCAAGAGGCAGAGAGCCTGTCTGAGCAGTTGGTTAAAAATTGGTCTAGACTTGCTCTCATTAATTTGCTTTAGAGACGGCTGGGAAAAAGGACAGGAGACTGAATTGTACCTGCCCTGAGACAGCCCYTGTGTCCCTGTGCTACCTGTGCTGCTCAGCCAGGGGACACTGCCAACACTTGGCCTCCCATGCCCCAATTCAGTCAAGCTCTCTCAAAACCAGGACCCAGTAACTCTAACTTCAATTAGATGAACCGAGACTCTTCCAACCTCACAGCCTCCAGATGTGGAGCTTTTAAATAAASGCATTTCCTCCTGTGGTAATTCCCAAAGGTTTGGTTAATCCATGCCAGAGGAAAGGTTGTTACTGATACAGGATTATGTAACAAGTGAACTCTCAGTTTTTATAGCTGTTTACTCAGGATGGGGAAGAGAGCCAGGAGGAAACACCTTAAGTGACATCAGCAGGGTGATTTTTAACATGTATTGCTATATGGAGACAAAAAACATCTCTGCACACAGGTGCTCCACATAAAGTACAGTTTGAAAAATGTACCTTTTTTTCCATTTCTGAATATAGGCAAAAAATTAAAAACACAACTGTTGGCAGAGAGCAACTTTCTGACAGTGTCCACAGTGCAATGGAGTCAGGTAACACCCAGTACTGGAGAAAACTTTGCAGGTTTTCACCTGCTGGTGACTGAACTCAGCTGGTAAAGCCAACTCAGGCTGGTATCTGGAGCAATTCTTTGGGGCTCTACAATTCAGTGGAGTTTAATGACACACATGRGACCTTAAAGCTCACCCAATCCCACCCCCTGCCATGGGCAGGGACACCTCCCATTACCCCAGGTTGCTCCAAGTCCCATCCAACCTGGCCTTGGACACTTGCAGGGATGGATGGGGCAGCCACAGCTTCTCTGGGCAACCTGTGCCAGGTCTGGCTACCTTCACAGGGAAGGATTTTTCCTAATACCCAATCTAACTCTCCTCTCTGTCAGTTAGAGGCCATTYCCCCTTGTAATATTGAAAGAGGAAGTGCAAATTGTTCGTACCTGTTTTGTTTAGATGTCTTTTGCTCCCCAATAGTTTAACTGCTCATTTAGCAGCCTTTCACTGGTGCTAATTAATCCTGCACGATGTAATTTGGGATGAACATACCACTAGTGAACATGAGCAGCATTTACTTGGGAGAGATAAAAAGTCTCTGTTGGCAATTCTTGTGCCAATATTAAACATTCCGTCTCTATTTGGGCTGAAAGAGAGAAGAAGACAAGGAAGGAATTTTTATGCCAAAACATGAATTCTACTCATTGATAATGTTTAGATGTGTGTATACCAGTCAAATGAAGATATGTACTGGTTCAGAAGTCAGTAGGGCCTGGATGATATTACGGATTGCTCTGAAACAGGAACGAAATATAATCTGGGTTTAAGTTTCAGCAAATGCCAAAAATAAAATTTTGTTCTCATTCACACTAATTTTGTTCTACTTACTCCTGATTAATATGAGGGCAATGAAGGTCAGGTTGTATAGAAATTACTCCTGCTCAATGGAAATGATTCCTTGGTTCTCCTAAACTAAGAGTATGACTCATTCACATCTACCACAGGATCCTGAAGGCACAAAACTGATTCCTGGACTGGGCTGCCTATTTTTGAGAGTTTTAAACATCATTTGGTGTTTAATTCCTGATTTAGTTCTGTGATCTTTTCCCTGATCCAGACATGGTGCCAGCTCTCCCAAGTGCTAATGACTTGCCGATTTCAATGGTTTTGACTACTCTTATCAGCTGCTTTGGACACTGATTAGCTGAGGACTCTACACCTCATCAAAYACCGTTTTCCTGATTCTGCTTGCCAGGACTTATTTTAGCAATCTTTCCCAGAACCCCCAGTCATCTCTCCGTGAGCATTCCCAGATGCTCCTTAGTCTCCTCCCCCTTCTCCTTTGTGCTGCCCCACAATGACACCTCTGATCACACCCCTGACACCTTAATAATGTGCAGTTACCATGGGCTCCCCCATCCTCTCCTCTGGGCTCTGTCACTTGGATCCGAGTCTTCTTTGCAACAGAAACCAATTAGAAGCAATTAAGTGCTTAAGTTACAAAAGGAAATGGTTCTCAGTTACAAAACACTCACCAGCCAGTTCGGTCATTTCAATACAACAGTGAACTGAACTTTTATCACAGTGATAAACCAGAACTGATACTGTGATTTACAGTTAATGTTTAAAAAAATAAATGCTCTCCATCAGGGCCAAAGGTTGTTTTCTGATAACTTTCTCATAGTGGAGGCGTTTTCCACTGCCTCTGATAGAAGAGGGAGGATCAAGTCTCTGAAATTTTCCAGTCTGGTTTTATTCTATGTTCCAATTCCATTTACAAATAAACATCATTTATTGAGAGGTTTTAGATTTTTATTAGATTCAGCAAAGAGGTTTTTCCTGTCCAGGTAATCAGGTATATTAACAAAATYAGAGAGTTCAGGTTAACTGTTACTCTCTTTGCCATTTGTTCAAGAGTTCTAAATGAAGTCATAATAAAATCTTGTCACTGGGTCAAATGATCTCATTAAATGAGACACTTCTTAAGGACATTAGACATTGCCCAGCATTTTTTCAGACAGGGACTGCAAGATAAGTTACCTTTTTCCACTGGAATTCAGGCATTTTTGTATCAGATATTTTACATTTCCAGTTGAAGCACGACCCTTTTTTCTTTTCTTATGCACGTTTGGTCACTGCTGAGAGTGAGCCCTTGGATCCCAAATGCTAATTTCTACATGTTTCCCAGGCTGCTAAAYCTTACATATTCTGTGTTTCATAATCTTCTTTTGGCTTACAGTAAATGGTTGTCCACTGTTCTGCATTTCCTCTAAAATGCTGGATSTACACAGAACAAGCACTGCCATAACAATGGTCACAGCTTTGAGAGCTCAGGAAAGGGAAGCTTTTCCCTCAATGGTGTTACTGGATGCTCGATGCTTGTCAGGATCCTTCCTTGGCCCCACACAGCAAAGTCTGTAAGAGCATCTCCAGAGGATCCAGGGTTCGCCTGTGGACACCACTTGCCAGATTTGGGGATTTAACAGGCCTGAGTTTCCCCTACAAAGCTAAATCCCCTCTAAAACACCAGTATTAGAAATAGGCATGACTTCAGAAAGCCAAAACAGGGTTATTCTGCACAATCTAGACAGAATTAAAGTCGGTAACATCCATCTACTATGTGGCCCTGGGTATTTCCARCTACACTTAGAATGTCACAGCAAAAAACTGCAAAACGAGGGATTCCTATTTYTTTTCCTAGCCGAAGTTCCCAAAAGTAGATGATTAGCATGAAGTAATTAATGTTATTAACATTTATACTTCTGCCAGAAGAGGCAAGACCTGGGGTACTTAGAAAAAACACATAAAAGGTCTTATGAAAACCTAATTTGTGGAAGAAATGAGGGAGGAAGGAGCTTAGCTTTTAATCCTGTAATGAGGGACTCACTAATGAAAAAAATTCCTTTAGAAGGCTTTCCCAGGAAATACCTCGCTTCATAAGATTAATTTGTATAACATCCCCATCTTTTGGATTTGGAAAGCTCTTTGAAACTGTTTATCCAGTGTGTGAGTGGCTAAGTTGARAAAAAAAAMAGKGAGGAAAAGGGGRAARAAAAAAGYACCAAAGTGGCAGTTTGAT
Organism: Malurus melanocephalus; assembly: GCF_030028575.1. Taxonomy (NCBI): domain Eukaryota; kingdom Metazoa; phylum Chordata; class Aves; order Passeriformes; family Maluridae; genus Malurus; species Malurus melanocephalus. The sequence continues at coordinate 1,102,360 of NW_026623245.1, read as the reverse complement.
ARMRGAAGCCCCTTCGAGAAAGGTATCTGTACATAATTTAGAGATATTCCCTGGCCTGAAACACCTGGACTTACACAGAGCTGGAGGTTGGCTCCACATGGAGCACGGGCAGAGCATTCCCCTTCCACTCTGAGAAAACGGCTCCTGAAAGGGGCTATTCCTGCGGGCAGAGAGGAGGAACAGGGATYGATGGAGATAAATTGCCTGGATAGCGTCTGTTTCTCCCCCTTCAGCAGTTTGGGATGGAGTCAGGATAACCCACCTTGAGTGGTTTGAGCTCCCCATTCCCAGTTTCCAGCTGGTCCTTCTTACTCCGTAAGAAAGTCAGGGAGGTTTTTATTTTACTACACCCTGCTCAGTGTCCCCATAACCAAGACACTGCTCAAGAAGCATGTGGGTGCTTGCAGCCTTGAAAAAACAACCTATCCAGAGCATTTCTTCTAGAACTCTATTTAACACCRAAAGATACTTTGCTATCATTCCAGCTCCAAGCAGAAATGAGCGACAAAGGAAGAATACGACCTCCAGGGCAATGTTTCAGCAGCCAGACCCAGTTTTCAGAGCCTAGGGAAACATTTMACTGCAGCAAGAACCATGACACCCACCCACCCACAGTTTAAATTACCCTTTTGGAGGCTCCTTCTCTTGGGACTGGACAACTTTCACGAAGTTGTCTGTACTTCCTCCAGAAACTTCATTTAATCCTAAGAAATAATTTACCTGAAAAGGAGAGCTTGGGGTTTACACTTACAGCCAGCACCTGAAGGAAATAACCCTTAACGTGTCACTGGAGCCACTTAACCTGATCATAGGTGGATTTAAGTTCTGTCAATGACAGCTTTGTTCCCCCCATGCAGAAACCCAAGTTAAATGTTTCTGCAAATATAAGGTCATGCTCTGCAGGGATCAGAAAAGCACAGAGAAAATTGTCTCCTGTACCTGCAGCAAGAGTTTAAAACAAAGGAACTTGCTAAGTTTGGTACCTTGTGGAAGGATTGTTCTGGRTTCTTGAGGAGAGCAGTGAGGTGCCAAACTGGGCTTCCACTTGTTTGCCATAAGCCAATTGCCTCTGAAAGGATTGCGGGATGCAGTCACAGAGGGATTTAGTGGGGGCTCCAGGAAAGGAGCTAGGGGTGGTGAGGGAGGGATAAACTAAGTTTCAGGATCCTAATAACACTGTTTACTGTAAAGCAGGATGAAGAAGAAATAAGATTGGTTCATGTGATTTCATTTTCTTGGATTAAACTTACTTGACTTTGGGCTAAACTGATGGGTCAGTGAGTGAATTCCCCTAAGSCTGCACATCCATGACTTCACATTTTTAATATTAACATTTTCTTCACAATGAGAGAAGAGCTGATAAAAWTTGAACAGATGAAAGAAAAAACTGGATACCTACCAGACAAAAACCCACAAGCTTTATGGAAAAGCTGAAAGATTTGAGGAAATCAGAGAGTATATKACTATACTTCCATAGGGGAGGGTTTTTGAAGAACATTGACAGCCCCAGCCCTACCCCTGGCTGGCAATTTTTCCCCTTGTGTGTTTATTTTATTACACTAGACAGGCACTTTCTCTTTTCTGCATGCCTGGCTAATGCAATCCCCAGTGGGGTTACGCTGTCAGGAAGGATCACCCCCAAGGATCCAATGGAGTGTGGCTGGTGAGGCCGGACTTCCGAGGGAGACTGAGTCCAGCACAAACAGGAGCCATTAGTGATCACTATCACCTAAAATGGAATAGCTGGAGGAATGCAAGGAGCAGGGGGAATATGAGGTTGTTCCTGGCTTAGCTTTATGCAGGGAAATGGATCAGTGTTGAAAGCCTGAAATAAAATGGAAAGGCAAAATCCCAAAGGGATGGAGCAGAGCGACAGAGGTTTCTGGGAGTTYGTAGGCTATAAAACTCCAGCTGACCTCAGACTCAAGGGGACTAAAAAAGACTGGAGAGAAAGGAGTGTCTTGGAATTGGCCAGTGGGATATGACAACCCTAATCTGAAGCAAAGGACCGGAAAAAAAAAATGGAAGCAGCTTAGTGTGGAAAAGCCGGCAAACAGTCCCTACATTTCACACTGCAGTTTTCAAAGGACATTGAGAGCTCTTTAAAGGGCTTCAATTTTTAAGGCTGCTCCACTTGAAATTTTAGGTTGTCAATATCATACATCCAAATCTCCAGCTCTTGGGTAAAGGAAAATGGTAACCAGGAAACAGGAGTCTGAGATTCCATCTTGGACTAAGAATAAACATCTCTGTCACAAACAGATGGAGTGCAGCTCAGCTGTGCAAAACATGAGAAAAGATGTTTGAGGAAAAATAAATTAGTGGGGAAGTGTGAAGCAGGGAATTGGTAGGATTTGTCTCATCAAAAGCTACATTTTCTATAACAATTGTGATTTAGAGAAGCACAACCAAACAGCCCTTGCCCATTGAGCAGCAGGTATTACACATACTAATCCAGCCAAAAAATCTGGAACCAAAGAGGTAAAGATCCCCCTTCTCCCCCCATTCTCTAGGCAGCAGAGATTAATTTTCTTTCCTCAATCCTTGTTTCAARTGCATTAGTTTAGTGGTTGCTTCAGGTCACTGTGAATAGGTTGTTCTCTCAAGTATTTCTCTCACRGCTGCAAGCCTTGGATTTGCGGTTATTTGGTTTGCTCTCTCAACTAGATATTTAAAATTCAGAGGGTATTTCCCCTTGCTTCTCTTATTAGATGCATCAATTGTTTGATGCTAAATAATTTAGAGCTGCCATCTCATCTTTTATTTCAGTGAATACAAGCATCTAAGGTGAAACCTGCCTCCTACTCCTCTCCAGAAGTTAATTCCTCCTGGCTTGCRGCAGCACAAAGTCCATTTTTACTCTTCTGCTTTGTAGTGAGGGCAGCAAAGCTACCACAGTGTTGCTAAGGTTCTTCAGAATAGATAATTCTGTGGCATTTGTAACTGGATGGCTGCAAACTGTCTCCTTTACACCACTTGAAAAACCCAAGGGCTTTCTTATAAAGCCACTTAATGTATCCCAGCCTTTCCCCCAGGAACCAGCACCAGGAATTCTATAGTGATTTGCTTCAAGGCATCAAGCACATCAAACCATGTTAATTATCACAGCCTCATCACAGCCACTGGAGCTTTTAGTGGCTCCATTTCCCCACAGACAGGTTTTAAAAAATGCAAATAAGTCCTGGCTGTGGCTTAAAAAAAAAAAAGACACTAAACAAAATAAATCTCTCAGCTTTCCCATGTGCTTTCATTCCTTACACTTCCGGAATGCTATCTGAAAACTCAAAAAAAAAGCAACCAGCAAGCGTTATCTCAGTGTTTCCAGAACAATTCCCTTATTTCATTCAGAACATTGGGTGAGTTTCAAACATACCTTGACTAAGCCAAAAATTTCAGAAGTTGTGGCTATTTCTGTCTTTTCCCAAAATATTACAGAATTCCCAYTGAAGGACTGCTCAGGAGTGCCACATTTCCTGCCACCCAAAGAGTGAAATTTATGGCTGGGTCAGGCAGCAAGGAGATCTATTTTCTTTTCTGAATCCTTGTTTCAAGTGCATTAGTTTAGTGRTAATTTCTACAAATAATTGTGTGCAGTGCTGTGAGGCTGCTCTCAGGAACCTCAGGGGTATTAGCACCAGAAAAAATAATTATTATTTATTCCACAGGACAAATAAATCCCAGTCACATAAACAGAAGCTGGAAACACCCCCACACTGTCATCTTTAAACAGGGATGATGGAAGCATCACCCACACTTCTTACATGTATGGAATGATATCCCTCTGTATCCATCAGATAAATACACTATGATTACTACTTTAAACAGCAAAATGTAGGAACTCAGTGGGTTTAACACTTTGCTTCACACAAGTGTTGTTACAAATGTTGGGGTGGTATCTTAGAAATAAGACAAAGTCCAATCTTGTCAATCACTCTGTGCTCAYAGTTCAGTTTAAAACAATGGAAATAGTTTCTTCCTTCTCACAGGCACATTGYTGCCTGCTAGATTATACTGGCTGCATAATGAATTTAAGGAATCAGCATTATGGTATTCAGGCTACGGCTTAACTGTGACAAATAGTGCCTAAATCCTATTCATCTTGGTATATCACTCATTCTTTGGAGCACACATTACTATTTAGTCATCATTTTGTTTCCAAAGTGTCAGCGAACTTAGATAACTGCACAGGTTTTTTTTTCTCTCCGAGTTATATTGTGGGTCATTAATGAGTTTTAACTTGGTCTGCAAATTTTTTGTCTGCCTGTTTCCTGACAGCAGACAGTTATTTCTGGGAAGAGATGTTACTGTTAGAGCCCCTCAYACAATTCAGTGGTGTTTTCCTACCTGGTACTGAGATTTCTCTCCCAAGCAAGCAGAATTCACAGCAGTACAACAGTTGTAGAGTTCAGGAATGTACATTTAAGAAAAGTTTGAGGTTGGTTGTTTTTAAACAGGGAGAAAATACAAAACATCAGCAACAGCTGAACAAGACTCACAGCAAATCTCAAACATCCCCTGCTGTGATCTGCCCACCGCACCCAAGTGCTGCCACCTAAACTGACCATTCTTTTATCAGTTGATAAACCACTGGCCTCTCTTCTCACGCTCCAAACATCTCCTGAGCTTTTGCTTCTGAATGCATTTTCAGATCCTCTTCCACCAAGGCCCTCTTCCCCAGCCACCCCATTTTCTCTTGATGCTGCCCACCCCACAACTCATTTCCAGTGGTGTCTTTTTCTGCAGYTCCAAATAAACAACTACAAGTAAATTTCTTCATGTTGATATTCTTAAAACTGCTGTCCCYTCACTCTTCCTGCTCTATTTACCAYCCCTATGCCTGCATTAGAWTTATACTGYTAATTGTATTATTACTATTAAGGCTTTGAAGAGTTCCATGTATCCACTTCTCTCTGCTCCCACCCTTTGCAGAACAACTCTGTAAATACAAATTGGGAATTACTGGCTTGCTTGGGATACTGAGTACCTGGCATGGTTTCAAGTGCTGAACTCCATGCAATAAAKTTCTGGCTTTTATGATGTTCCTGAAGCCACAGTGATTCCTCTGTAATTGGGAATAAACAAGACCAGCATCAAGAAAGTAACTCAGTCTTTATCTTATCTCCCCCTGCTCAAACAYTGTCCCATTAATAATGCATTTCCTTGGTTGCATGACCAATTACTGTTCCCACTAGTCCATGGCAGCATTCCAATGGAACATAAGTCAGTGCCTGCAGCACAGAACTTGTGTCTCTCCATTGTTTATTTTGTWACCTCCCTGCCAAATCCAASGGAAGGCCAGGTTACCTTTCAGCTWGYGGGGAAMCCCTGGGATGCTGGGTATTCCTATAATTCAGGCTGTCAGATCCAGGAAAGAATTGCTCCCAAAAATGCACAAGGGCATTGCCCCTTTTTTCTGGAGCACACAYCAAGGTTATGATGGGCAAAATTTATTCTTGATACTGATCAATCTATGAAAGAAAAACAKGGCTTAGAGCTTACTACTCACTTTTAGAACACCACAAATGCAGGARGAAATGTTACAAGATATCCCCATTTCCAAACTGCTGGAATCACAGGCATTAATTCCTAACACCAAGGAGTTATTACACTTATGGAAGAGCCCAAAGTGTCTTTTGTCAGAAATGAAGCTGGACTTTTCGATTTTGGGCCAAAAACTTCCCATTAGTGCTGTTCAGAGGGATTACACTCTGAGAAGTTGTGAAGTAACTCACTTCAAAAGTTGAAGTAACTCATCACTKCTGGGGTAAAGACAACTTCATCTTACAACTGATTTTTGAAGTGATTCATCAGAAACTACTTCTAAATATTTATATTTGCACTTCTGTATATGAAGTTTTACAGTAATACCATCTAATTGTGCAAGACAACTAGTCTCCTCCTAATTACTGAAATAATWCTGGAATTTTGATTGGTATAACCTTCCAATCCACTCTTGCAGCCCTTTGAACCAAAAGTGAAGTTGTTCCTCCTTTGATCTTCCATGTCAGGACTTTTTATTCAATTATGCCAGTTTTAATATCAAATGAATTGGAACAAGTTTAGTTATTTTAAGTCCCTACAGAGGCAGAAATAACCTTGCTTTAATCCTAATACTTCTACCCACTACACAACAGACCGTGAGGAGCCTTGAAGAAAGAAKGATACTACAGAAATCCCAATTTATGGCATTGCTATTGTCTAAACAGACTCTAAAAAATAAATGAGAGCACAGAGCAGTGTTTGCCCTCATCCCTCACTGCAGCATTTTCTTCACATCAGAGTGCTTGCAGCAGCACAGAGCCATGCATTAATCAGGAAGCTCAAGTGACTAATCCAGTTCGCTCTGTCTAGTAAGAGGATTCCAGCAGCAAACATGCCCAGTTTTCTAAGAAGAAAGCAAGCCAAGCAAGGCAGCTCCAGAGGACATCAAGAAAATCAAAAGTGACAGATTGGTGTCACCTAAGAGAAAGTGTGGCAGGAGATGCCACCATGCTTTTCTCTACACAAAGACCAAGAATGAGCAGGTCCAGCAGAACATCCCTGTTCTGCAAGGTTACATCATTCCTGATGAGGCACAAAACTCTCCTCCTCATGGCTTTGGGAAGGTTTGTTTTAAAATTCTTTAATCAAATATAAATAAACCCACAAATTTCTGAAATGCCTGCCTTTTAGGAGTTAAACTGATTTTAATTAACACTGGCCTGAATTTTCTTATATTTTAGTAGAATGCAAGTCAGGCACAACATTTTCCCCTCAAGAAAGTCAGCATTGTCCAAAATTCACAAATAATAATGTGGAAGTCTGTTCCCCCTATTTATTTCCAAGTCTCAACCCTTTTAATATAGAAACTATTAGGAAAACAGAATATAAACTATAGATAGAAACCATTTCTATTTAAATAGAAAATATTTAGTGGAAACTATTTCCTTACAAGAATGAAGCTGGCCTATACATCATTCATTCTTGCTGCATTACATTTTGAAGAAATAAAATTAAGGAGTCACTACAGTCATAACTAAGTGGTATTAGGAGTAGAAAAGGAAATAGGTCTCAGCTCAGTTTTGATGTCTAATTATCCAACCATTTTTGCTTTTCTTCTATCTTACCATTGGGATTCTTTGGCTCCTCAAAACCAATGATGTTCTCATTAAATCTAGAGACTGCTCTGCTGTTCTGAACACACTGTCCTTCCACAAATGGGATGGCTTTGGAATCAGGAYACTTTACCAAAATCTGAGGATTAAATAAAATGAGAAGATTAATGCCCAAAGTGCCAGCCAAGGCTCCACTAGTTGCAGGAGCACAGCCACATATGTCTTGCAGCACAGAAAATTGCTCTCTATTAATATTTTCTCCCAAAAAAAGTGAGCACTTTAAATGGCTGCTTCCCTCTACTCAAGCCTCACCTTTCTAGGGGAGTTGGGGTAAAATTYCCAAGTCCTTGTGAGCACCCAGCTCCATCCCTGGGACACATCAAAACAATTTTTGGCAGCTCTTCCTCCCTATCCAATGTTCCCTTTGTTTTCTGCCTTCCCTCTCTCCTTATTGGTCAAAATATGAGCAGAACACTTGGCTGGAAAATCTTTGAACAAAGGGGTATTTTCTGCYAGGTAGCTCCAAGGAAAATGTAAACTACTTTTATTGGGCAGGATACAGTTTTCCAGGAGGATGGAAAAGCTACTGAGCTTCCACTACAGCTGAAGTCTGCCATTTACCATGAGATGAACAAGAGCTATTGACCACGACTTCAACAATGGAGGTTTGTGTATAATCACAGAACAATTCATAAGTAGCTYCTGCAAATCCTAGAAAGGAGATTTTACTGCGTAATGCAAAGGCCCAAAGCAAAYCTATCTAGTGGGGAGCAAAAATACCTTTCTAAGCACACCTTGCACTGATGAAGAGGGGCAGTGCTTAAGTTAGGAAATGTCTTTCTTCAGTTTCAAACCAAGAACAGCAGATTTGGTATAGCTGCCCAAACTGACACCACCTATCCCATGAAGGAGGACAGAGAAGACAGTGGGAACACCAGCTTTAGTATCCTCATGAAGTCTCCTGGAATGTTCTAATCCCAAACCACAAGCACTGCAGGAGTGAGGGTATGGGTCTAATCCAGCCCTGACTGACTCCAAGGTGACTGTGGAGAGAGTGCTGGWTATGGGAACTGGATCCACAATGGATCAGACTTATCCAGGATTTATCAYAAACACATGGCTCAGGACTTGCATGGACTTCAGATGATGGATGAGGGTGCAGGTTCCACCACACAGTCTGAACTCAGGAGCAAATACACATTCGTAAGGAAAATCACTGAAATCGTCCATTTTAGTAAGAATACCAAGAAAGCAAAGAGATTTAAAAATCTTTTATAATCAGAATAGACATAAGTTACAGGAAAACAAAGAAAAATCAGGGTGAGAGGCCGTATGTTTCATCACCGTGGAACAAGATTTATCTGAAATATTATGGAGAATTTGAAATCAGACCTGGTTATACAATCCCAGTTTGTCACAACATATATTTATTTTAAATTACCACTACAACTTAATTAATAATCACAAAGAGCCTGGTCTGTAACAGAATTGTTACATAGAACTCTCAGTGTTCTCAGTTCTAGAGTTATTTTTTTTTGCCAACAGTAGAACTTAAATGTATTATTATTTTGCATCTAAAACATGACTCACAGTGTAAAGATTAGGTACCATCTGGCTGTATGTAACAAATCTCATTGTGCACAAATAACCACAAGCACATCTAAGATTTTATCTGTCTTTCAATGCTGCAATAAATTAGAGATTGGCATTTTAGATACTWAATGTTGACATTCATGGTGTAAGATGTCTAACACAGAAACCAGGAATTCTTACTTGGTGAGAACAGGGAGCATTAATGTTTATCCCTAGGACAGAAAGCATCCAAATGCTCTTGTGACATTTGATGGAGGCACAGAAAACATCATGCAGCAGAAATGTCAGAGTTTTTTGCTTAGTGAGGTTCCTTCCTGCTAGTATCTAGTGTTGAATTCTGAGAAGTCAAGCTTGGAAATYTCCTTTTCATTAGAAAAATCTGTTTTATCGATGCGAGAACTTGGGCTTCCAACTTTGCTCAGCCAGGATTTCCTGCAGGAAAAATAAGAGAGGGTTAGCAGATAAGGAACTGCACATGTGGGGGTTATTCTCTGTCATGTCTTCATTCACTTTTACTTTTTTAAGAGCCACAAAAAACATCTTTCAATAAGGAAATTACCCAGATTTGTCCTTTTCTGTCTTCCCTCCCTTTGTCTTTTAAAAGCAAACCAAACTATTTAAAGGTAGCAGTGTTTGCAGGGGTATTACACAATATTATATAAAAAACACAGCTGACAAAAAGGCTAAAGCAGATTTACTGCAATGATCCCTTCTAAACACTATTAATAGCATTCCAATAGGTATAATTACCTTTAAAGATTCAATATWGTGCTTTTATCAAGGATCTACAAACCACTGATAACTGAAAAGTGACAGGAAAACAGAACTCCAAAAGTTTGCCCCTTGCTGACATGTAAAAGAATGGAAACTGAGGAAGTCAGTCCCCCGGAAGGGACTGAGTTCAAAACCAGCAAAAAGACAATAATTACATCAAAGCAATACTGATTTGTAATAAATACTGAATGCTATATTGGATAACTGGATATCCAWACACTGGAAATGCAGCAGGTGAGTGCTTACAGAGAGGTTTAGTTACAAAAAATACTTGGTTAGTATTTTTGGTYGTACTAAACTCTCAGAAGTAGAAAAGAGAAAGCATTTTGTTGTACCATACTGAAGGAGAAATACGTCCCCACATAAATAATTTTTATTAATTGGTACAGACTAGTCTTAAAAATATTCACTTAAATTCTGATTTGAAGACAATAGAAGTTGTCTCATTAAGAGTTATGCTAATTAATCCTTTRCAGAATCACCCTGAGTACTATAAACTGCAATATTCTTGCAGTGAAATGTAGTTTTGATATCTTTATAGTGAGAATCATGCTCAGAAATTGCTTACCTCGATCCAGTGAATCAGTGTATCACATCTGAGATACAGAAACACACCTTGCTAGAGACCCTAGAYGCATGATTTTTWWAAAAAAAAACAAYTCCTGACACCAGAAAACACTGCAAAACATCTCAAGTGGCTTCACTGGTTACCAGAGACAAATAATTTCCCCATAAATCATGTTAATCCCTCACAGATTGGTCTCATCACTGGCAGACAGCTACAAACTTGCATTCAGTGTGAACATTTAAATAGAGGCTCTACAGCAAAAACTTTCTACAAAACAGCAACCAGACCCAGGTATCTCATGTTCCAAGCGTGACTTGCCCTATTTTAGCATAGAGAAATTCAAATATCTGTCAGATGTTTACCCTTCTTCAYACCTCTTGTTCTTTGCATGTTGTGAATAACCTCCCTTCCCATCTGTTTAGATGAAGCCTTTCCAGTAAGGAATATAACACAGGAAGAGGAGTCCAAGAGCGGAATAGGAGAACACAACTTCCCATTTTGTGTTAGAATCCTCAAGGCAGACAGGATATTTCAACAGAAGGAAACAAGCCTAAAGGGCAGACCAGTCCATTTTGCTCCATATTCAGAAAAAAAATCTGAAAAAGGTCCTTGTTTATTTACCACAAAAGTCTCTAATGAAGTTGGATGTCCTTGAGTGAGAAGATTGTATTTGAAATACTGAATTAATCTCCTAAAAATAGTAGATATTGCTTCTTAAGTAATGTGATCTGTTGTTCACTATTTTCTTTTTTCTTCCCATTTTGAAGGTGAGCTTATGTTGGACAAAAGCTAATCTCCAAATAGCCATTTCCAACCATATTTTATTTCATGGAATAGTTTGGGTTGGGAGGGACCTTCAAGCTCATCCAGTCCTACCCTCTGCCATGGGCAGGGACACCTTCCACTATCCCAGGTAGTTGCTCCCAGGGGCTTGGAGCAACCTAACCTTGGACACTAGCAGGGATGGGGCAGCCACAACTTCTCTGGGCCACTTTGAAGGTGAGCTTATCTTGGACAAAACCAAAAGGAACATATTCCTTGTCCAGCCTTCACAACAAGAATTTATCCCTGGGTGCTTCCAACTCCCAAGTTCTGCAAGGTGAAGAAATAACTACAAACCCCTGACCACAGCAAAGATCCATTCTCAGCTCCACATACTCTCACACGAATAAGGATGAAGCACAAATGATGAAAATCCAACTAGAGCAACTGAGCTCCATGGAAACTCTAAAGGATGTGTATGTTTTACTCCTTATTTAATGCAAGGGGGAGGGGAGCAGGCAATACCTGGGAATTGCATGATTTTGGGGCTCAACYCTGTGTTGGGGGGACTTTCTTCACCCCTCTCCCTCTCTCTGCTCAAGTGACAGCCCAGACACCAGCATTACAAGGAAGCATATTTTTTACAAGCTAAGAAAGCAAGAAATCACTATTTCCTAGAAGTTAAATGTCMTCTCCAATCTTATCACTAACAGGAGTATTTTTAAAAATGGTTTTAACTTATGAGGATCCAGATCAACAGAAGAAGAGGTTCAGTCCCCTCCTCTTGCTTCACTCAGCCTTYTCAATTCCCATGCTCAGATCTCTYCATGTGTGCAGAGATGAGCTACAATTACTTGCATTTGGAGTTTGAGCTTGTCATTTATAGCATCCACGTTAAAATTCACTGCTCCTTCCCACTTCTCCTCACGAGTGCAAAGTCTTCCTCCCCCTCGCTCGTCTGAAGCAAACGAGGACACCACTCACTCTTGTTTTGAAGAACTTATTCCTAGAGTGACTGTTCCAGTAAGTCCAGGACAAGAGCTAATCTCCAAATAGCCATTTCCAACCATATTTTATTTCATGGAATAGTTTGGGTTGGGAAGGACCTTCAAGCTCATCCRGTCCTACCCTCTGCCATGGGCAGGGACACCTTCCACTATCCCAGGTGGTTGCTCCCAGGGGCTTGGAGCAACCTAACCTTGGACACTAGCAGGGATGGGGCATCCACWACTTCTCTGGGCAACCTGTTCCAGGACCTCACCTCTCTCACCAGGAAAAAATTCATCCCAATATCCCATCTAATACTGCCCTCTGACCATTTGAAGCCATTCCCCTATGCCACTCCATTCCCTTGTAAACAGTTCCTCTCCAACTCAAGCACTGCRTGTCCATGATGTCACTCTTAGCCCTGCTCTGATCCCACTGAGTGGTGGATAACCATGGATTTCTGAGTTACACAATCTTCCTGTCCAAGAGAGAAGCCAGTGCTCCTGGAACAGCTTCCCAGGAGCTTCCCACACAGCTTCCCTATCCCCATGTTCATGGGGGATACTCCTAAGAGCTAAAAACAACTGGATCTGTCACTCTTTCCCATCTCCGATTTCATTATCTGAAACAAACCTTGCTAAGAGACACTGCCTTGTCACCCAGGCAACAGAGCCCTTGCATTCCATACGTTCTTGGAAAACAACATTCAAAGACCTGGGTCTGCACCATCCCAATTTAGAGCCTGGCTGTGCACAGTATTCCAGGCAGGAAAACTCCCCTACCTGTTAACTTGGCAGAATGGAGTCTGATCCAGCTCAAACGTGGAGAGCTACCTGGAAATGTTATTTAAGGAACTTTATCCCTGTAACACAGGATAATCACAGAATCCAAGGYTGGAARACACCTCCCAGATCAARTCCAACCTTTGACCAAACACCATCTTGTCAACTAAACCATGGCATTAAGTGCCATTATTAATAATAACAATAATAATTAATAATAGTGGCACAGCCCTAAACCCGACTGTGCTTGGAATACTAAAACAGAGTATCTTTCTGATTTCCTGAATAATATTTATTTTTGAACTCTGATTTATGCTATAAAACAGATCTCTCTACAATAAACAGCTTACTTGGCATTATTCTCTGAAATAATTTCTCTACAATATAAAAACTACTTCTGCAGTAGTTCATTTTTTTTGTATGCAAACAGCCAAACTTTTACCCAGATATTGGAGAAACTGACAGTCCACATTGCTGGGAAAGGACCTGGAAATGCCCTCCAGCACTAATACATGAGGCACAGGTTAGGAATATATTCCTCTCTCTTCACCTCAAGCACAGTGTCACTTAAGTGGAACAGGAGAAACCTGTGCTTTTATTTAGAGGGAGAGAAAATAATAGCGCTGGCTTATTTACACTTTATTTCCCTTTGTTTAGGATAAAATCCTGCAGAAAATGTTGCTTTCTAAAGATTATATTTACATCTGTAACAGCATATAGAGCAGGCTTGCAAATATTTATAAAATCCCTCCAAAATACTGTTGCCTTTTGCAATAGCACCATCCAATCTTCATAAATACTGAAATTTCCATATTTGCTGAAGAAATGTAGAATTCTCTCTCATGGTTGTCTTGCTTCTGAGCCCTTGGGAAGAACTTCAGCCATGGTTTTCAACTTTTGCTCTGTAATCTTTAGGACCAGGAACATTTACTCAAAACGCTTTGCTTTTATAAACCCAAAATTCCTCTAGCAGCCTGTATAAAGACATTTCCCACCTTTCCCTCCTCAGCTTACCGCAGAGCCATTCTCATTGTCCCTACACCTCTGCTCCTCCTGCCAGGAATACAGGAAACTGTAAAGAAAATTTATAGGGTTTCTTGCTGTGAAAAAAGTACCAGGAAAATTAAGAGCCCTGGCAAAAAAAGTGTGCTGGAAACACTGGGATTTAAGAACAAGGCAAAGTGCAAGGGAGGGGAATTTTAACCCTTTTATTAGGATGGCCCCATAGAAGCCCACCACATCCAAGCCAAATGAGTGGTTACTCCAGAGGATTCAAGCAAGGAAGCAAAAGCAGCAGGATTGAAGGATACAGACCAACCAGTGGGTGGGCTGGAAATGAAACAACCTGCTGAGGCGTGGGCACAGTGGCCCAGAATAGAGCTGCAGCCTGGAGGTGTGTGGGAGCCTGGCTGAKCCGTGCATCCCAACAGCAGGAATGCCTCGGCCCATCGGGTATTTAACACAAGGTCTGGAAGTGTTTTAGGAAGGGGAGAAAGGTAGTTAATCAAAACTGGTGTTTGACTCTGTTTTTAAACACAGCTGTCAGATGAATGTTGTTAATTTGTTTATATTTCTTCCTTCCCTGCTGCACTCAGGGCCAGCATTTCCCTTGGGAATCCATGAYGAGCTTTTCCTCGAGGTATATTGGAAAGGATGTCAGCAGCAAGAGCAGATTAACAGAATCGGAGATATTACAGATATTGTGGGACACAGCCCTGAGTAAGCCTCAGATACACATTTTGGTGATGCATTTCTATGTATAAACTTGAGAAAAGTGACTTATGTGTTAATCATCACATTCTGTACAGTATTGGCAAGGCTTTTTTAATGTAAAAGTGATCATGGCTAGYTTGCACTAGCAGAGAATTTGGCTCCATGTACCTCAAATTTACTCTGACCCTGGTATCTGATCTATGTAAAACGTCCTCATCAATTACTCTAAAGAGGAGGAATTATCCCATAATGAGAGGAATCAAGCCTGAAGTTGTTTTGTTTTTATCATACACAATGCCAAGATCTGTTGTGCATCTTCCTGTTAATCATCTTGGTAACCTTCAAGGAGGATTTAATCATTTCAACATGAGATCATAAGTRTATTTTTATTAAAACTTATCAGCATACCTCTTTGTTTAGGCCATGTTAGGCAAGTCACTTTTGGCTCCATTCAGAGATCTTATCAGAACAATCTCAGCAACACTGCGGTCATTTGTTCCAAAGTAAAGAAGTGAGTGAAAAGTAAACCCAAATTCAGTCATTCCAGTAAATCAAACAAAGCTTTTATGTCCACACTGACCTACAGAAAAGTAGGAGACAAAGGGAATTTCCAGTTAAACTTGTGTCCTGTCTCCCAGAGCAGTAAACATCCCAGGAAACCAGCAGCAGCCAAAAGGCCCATTGTATTTTCTCCCTGGAATCTGTCTGCCCCTACAGGGACAGTTGGCTCCCCAGGCTGACTGGGAATTTTGGCTAACCYCACTCACTGCACGGAATGCCACTCAAGGTTCTCTCCCATTCCACATCTATTAAATCCAAGGCCACAGGAAGTTTAAATGAAGAGGCATTGTTGCTGTTGGGGTACCAACAAAAGAAAAGCTCCTTCTAAAGCTCAGCAGCCATCACCCACGTAAGACTGAACAAGGAGGAAAGGACTTCAGCCTCTGATCATCAACTCAAAATGTTAATTAAACCCTTGCCTTGGCCATTTCAGAGCAATAATGAATCATCACACTTGACCAATTCAGCTTTACTTCAAGTCTGTGTCCTTACACAGCCTGGCAGAAATTCAGTGCCACAAGTCCAGCTGACCAACACAGTCAGGAATTTGAAAGACAACACTTCCCTGTTCTCCAGTCCCAAGGCTCAGCTGACACAAAAGCCACGAGGAACAACACCCACAGTTCCACACTCACTGCATCTCCTCGGAGGAGACACTTAGACTGAAGAATAATTTATTATGAAGGAACTAAAAATCATTCCAAGCCAAACCAGAGTGAATTCCTTCAAGCTATTTCCCTCAAAAGTCTCCCTGACTTTACAAATCTCTTTGGATAGTTAAAAGACTGGGAAAAAAAAAAAAAAGTTTGGCTCACTGAGAAGCTGCCATTTCCAATTACGAAGGCCTTAAAGGGAAGCATCACCACTTTTAAACCATCCTACTGTAGAGCTCTCAGCAAGTCTGAGGGCCAATATTTAACATCTTCAGTGTTGCAGTGGCTGTACATAAATTTCCCTAGTCCTAGAATGCCTCTGCTGGAATATTTCACAAGCTAACAAGGTTGGCTTACAACTAAGAACTTTGGGTTCCTTTTTATCCTTAGCTTGCAAAAGAGTTTTGAGGTTTTTTTTTGTCAAGCATCCAGCCAGCTCAGCTCTATTTTTTCCCCCGATTTTACACTATGTGATCTAATTTGTTAATTTAAATTGCACACTTTCCAAGGAAGCAGTTACACCCCTCCTTTTAACCTCCAATCTCCGACTGTTTTTTTAAAGCAACTGTGATATAACACAGTAGACATTTCAGAATATAAGAGCAACAAGAAAATGTTTAAAATATGTAATATTAGAGAGCATAAGTGTTCAGGAAAACACCAAGTRGATTCCACTAGCTAATAGTCTGCTTAAATTTTATAAGCTGAGAAAATTTGAGCTTTATCAAGGCTTATTTTCATAATGCTCTATTTTTTTGGTATTACAGATACAGCTCCAATAAGGAGGAAGCAAAAGATTAACATAAGGATGTTGCAGGGATTCTGCTCTTTACTTGACAAGAGCTTCTTGTGGTTTCCAGCACACCAGAGCACAGAGCATCCAGCAGTGTGTGTTTGCAAGGCAGGGAACACTGCACCTGTCACACACAGGATGCACAYGCAATATTCCCTGGAAAGCAGAGCCCCTTTGTTAGCAAGGACTAAAATATGTATTATTTATTGTTTCCATCATAYACCTTCCCCAAGATTTGCTGTCTGGTCTGCCTCGAGGTAAAGCTCCAGACACAACAGCCTGAGGCAGGAGGGGCTCCAGGGTGGGATGTGCCAGGCTGTCCCTCAGGGACATTATGGGAGCAACCACCCCTTTCTATACKGTCACATCCCTAGGAATTGTATTTCACTTACAGCAAGAAAATAATTCTCATTCTTGGCAACATATTGCTTATTTATGATGTTTTTCTTATGACTTCACACATATCCAAAATACCACTTCTGACAGATCTAATCTCAATTTTGTTTTTCCCTTCCCTTTCCAAGTGCCATGAAGCAATCCTTTCTTTGCAGGGAGGTATTAAATACCTCACCCTAACAAAGCCCTTCAAGCCTGATCCCAAACCACTCAAACAGGAGGGATGCTGSATAGCTCAGCTCAGACACCAAATAAGAGAACCAACTATAACTCAACCAAGGCTACTTGATTTCCTACAAGTCTACATTGTAGCATCTCTAGTTGTTGGGCTTTATACTTTCTATTAATATTAAAAAATTCGACAGAAAAGAGACTTTTTCACCACAGCATGCCAAGGGCAAAGCCCATCCTGGGGTCCACAGACTGTCAGTATGGATATACTCACTGAGGAAAAATAAACACAAAGCTCCCAGCTATTTAAGGAGGCCATCAGAGCATGAAGAAGTATCCCAGTTCAATGTTTCTTTGTGTAAAAAAATTGTTAAACAAGGCTTTTAATACTTACTGAAATGAGATCTGCTACGTGTTCTTGCTGTTCGGTGTTGTACTACATCATGTTTATTAAATCTCATTTTCACAGTATTTACTGAAAAACATTCTCCCGGTTACTTGCAATAGTAATAAAACAAATGAATCAAGAAAGATTTCTTTGAATAWTTTTTCTGATAAAATGAACCCAGACTGGAAATCCCAAACTACMACCTTCTCAAAGCAATTCTGGTACTTCCTACTTGAAGTTACCACTTACAGAAAGCAAACCAGATTGATATTTTTATTATTATTGAGGGTAATTGGCTTCATCTTTCCACATACCCTTCCCATGGRTTTGGACATCTTCCTGCTCACTTCAAATCTGCCCTTCAGCCATACATTATTTTGCTACTRAGAGCTTCGCTTCAGACTTCAAAAAATCAGAATAAAAGCAAATTATACTAAAGACATCATCTAATTTCTACTAAAGTCATCAGAAACATTTACTGGGGACAGGAGGATAGAACTGATGTCTGTTTTCACCAAATTTAAACTAAGAACTACTACTGCTTGCAAGAAAGAAATATCAAAAGCAAAAGAAAACACTTTTGGAAGACAATTGTTTTATGCTATTTAAGTATTCCCAAATAAGTCTTGTTAATAACTATTTATAAAAACTTTGTTCTGCACAAATTTTTATTTTATGTTGTTCATGCCTCTAATTCCTAAATATACAGCAGATTTTGGTATTTTGTGAGATGCTTGGTAAGAAGAGAATTATTGGCAAAGCATAAGAGCTCCTAAATTCCATCTTCCTGGTTTTTCCATTTTTCCTTCAAGCTTCGGGGGCTGTCAAGAAGTATCATACAGCTCATTTGTTTTCTGTAATTTATGCCATTTTCCTTCTTTCCCTTCCCCCTCCTTTGAAGTTTCTTTCTGACTGGAGAGACCTGCTCCTGATGGCTTTCCCATGAAGACTAGCTACTGCAGAGCTACACAGGTTGGGATGCGAATTGAGAACTACAAAAAAAATCCTTAGAAACGACAAATTTCACTAGTGGCTCATTTTACTGACATTTATGCCCAAGTATTTTTAAGAACCCCTCAACTAATTTCAAAATAAACCTTAATTTTCTTGGTGCTTCCAGTGACAAAGATTTCCAAAGGCAGGCAGCTGAAACTCTCACATTAAAGACACAGAAGCATTCCTACAATAAAACCTCTCAAAAGGCAAACTCAGGCTCTTTTATTTTGCTCATGGTTTATTTGAGCATTTCTAAGTGCACAGAGAATAAAAGAAGTTTTCAGGTTTTGGCAACATCAAGACCTTAGAAGCAAAACAACAAAAGTAATAATTTATAGGAGGAATTATGCAAACTTTCAAACATTAGCAATGTATGATGGGGGGAGCTGCTCTGAAATAATAATTTCACAAAATTCATGTCAGAACASTTCATGTCATCATGCTTTTTATAAAAACAAGCTGCCTGGCTGTCCAGAAAAAGAAGTCCAAACACCATATAAATCATATCAGTTAAATATGAACCTTAGAGCAGCTGCATTGAAATTCAGGACAGAGCATGTGTGGGATGAAAAGAGTGGCTAGACCACAGATCTACCTCCAGATAAAGGCACTAAAAGCCTCCAGGAATTCCCACCCTGAGATAAGGACAGAGTTTTAAGAATATTTACGATGATATGACAGATTTTACCACCAAACAGATGGAACAGAGTTGAGGAAAGAGCTCAGAGCACATCACCTTTTTGAGTCACATTCCAGGCTCTCMGAGTGGGTACCAGAAAAAGGAGGAATCAGTGGAAGTCTTTCCAAAGGCACAGAAACATAATTCTATCTTTTATATCCCCAGCAGGCAGGAATAATTGCCATTTCATTCAGCACAGCACTAAGATACAAGTGCAAAGTCAGTCCCATTTCTTACATCATGCTGAATCCTTTTCCTGTGTTTGGAGGCATGAGTGRTTGCTTATTCTGGTGGAATTTTCATTAGCAAACACACGTGCAAAGACATCTGAAGTAGCAAAACTGCTGCTACTGTTTAAATAGATCCTTACTGAGGGCAAATCTGCATTTATACCTAAAGTAAAAAAATATATAAAAAGCTAATCTATATTCTATGTGGAGTTGTCACAGTAAATTTTCAACCCCATACAGATTTCCAGTTCCAAAGACATGCATTTTTAAAACAAGCTATCCCTCAAACTGTTGGATACCAATCACCAGAGCACATTTCCTCTTGGACAGACACAATTATTTGCAAACCAAACTCCTCCAAGAGACTGGAAATCCTGGTACTGGGAAGTCMACAGATGTGAAAACCCAGTCAGCAAGGACCTCTAGGAATTCATTGGCCAGTGAACACCTATAATGCTGATTCCAAGCACTAAACACACATAATGCCATAACCAAGCCAGTACACAGCTGTTGCCTCAYTTTCCTTTGCAGGAAAGGGCATTTGACCACAGAACTCAAAAAAATTATTAAACAACATCATGTACTTCCCTGCCCTTGCATGAAATTCTGAGGGTAGACTGTAGAGCCCCAATAAAGCCAGAATACTGCATTACAAGTTCAGAATTCCCAAATGGAACTTGGCTTTCCTGCTCCTTTGCTACAGGACAAACAGCACAAGAGTTATTAGYACACGATGTCGCAGGCTTGCCTACATATTTATTTGCTTACTGAAACAACAGAAACAAGTTCAGAATTCAGCTCTTTTACTACTGTGATGTGAATCCTGATTCCTTCATTCTCCTTCGATTTCATAATAGGAAAAACCTTCACTCCTCTATATAATTTTGCTTATTTATCCATATATTGATACAGTATATATTAAAKGCCATGATATTTCCTTAACTTTCAACTCCCTCAAATAGATAAAAGTCCACATTTCAGATTCAATCATTATTTCCACCCATTTTTAATTGTTTGACATTTTTAATAACTTAACCTTCCCAATAATGCAAGACATAGCCCCCAAATTCATAAACATTGATGAGTCCATTTCTTAAGKGTCCTTCATCTTCAAGGTATGTATTAAGCATCGTTCAGTGACCATCTAGGAAACCTAACCGGTACAATAGTTTTCTATTCAGGAGAATAATTTATAAGTATTTTTAAACCAAGAGTCCAATCCCTTACAAATATACCCAAAAAACTGGTAATAGAACTAACTCAAGGATYAAGCCTATGAGTTTGTGAAATCTGGGCTGAGTTTCTCAGACAATGAAATCCAATAAGAACCTCAAGGGGTGACACCTCCCGATAAAAAGCAACATGATTATGGTTGAGATACAGAATATTTCATTAAATATTAATATCTACTGCTTTACCCTGCTTCTGCAGCAGAAGCAAAAGAAYAAAAACACAGACAGAAAAACTTGCCCAGCTAATCAAATTGTAGGTGACAGTTCAATGAAATTTTGACTCCTCTCCCTGTACCTGGAGAGGAGAACGAGCACTCTGAATTGCTGGAGCAGGTTCTTTCCAAAACCCACAGGACTGATGGAAGAGAAATGYTGAATGGCTCCCACAAAAGGGTAAAGGGATGACAGTCTTGAGCTTTCTAATTGATTAGGAAAAGTCACATTTTTGCCAAATATACAACTGATGTACCACTGGTGTGACCAGCAAAGACCAACTAACTGAACCCAGAAGCAACAGGGCAGAAAATAAAACCTCTTTATTCCACCTAACACATTTACAAYCCTTACAAGATTAATTAGAACACAAACAGGGAGAACCCTAAGGAGAACAAATTACCAGAACAGAAAACTATGCATAAACAATTCAGGCCTTTATCTGCATGTATAATTTTAACACAATTACATTTACCATGAGCACAGGGGACAAAAATGATTCTGTGGCTGCAGCTTTAACATGAACCATAAGCAGCTCAAAACCGCCACTTTTAAACAGCAGCCACACAACTCTGATGAAAACCTGGCTGAACACCAGATCCAAGTAGAGACACTAAGGGGATGCAGGAAGCACTCAATTCAGAGTAAGGAGCAGCTTTCCCATTCAGTTATATGTGGATAAATATTTGTGTGTCTCAAACTTTTCTCTCTTTACTACCCTTACAAATCAAGGCTACCTTGCCATGTCTACAGGCCACTGCACTCAAGTTGAAGCTGTGTGTCCCCAGTACTCTGCTTCTGGCTGGCACAATGTTGGCTTAGGAACTACTCCCCCAGAAAACAGGACAGATGATACCCACAAAATTATTTTAAGCAACATTAAATGGGCAAAGACAGAGCAAGAAKAAAGTATCAACATGATCAGTGTGTTTAAATCTGCACACTTAGAGGCAAAGCAGCAGCACTCTCCAACACCTGAGCTTCACATACTCTGGTTGTATGCTCAAAACAAACACCATGTGCATGAAAATCGGCAGAATCAGAATCCCACAATGGGTCAGGTGGGAAGGAACCACAGTGGCTCRGTCCCACCATCCCCAGCACACAGTACAGGATTGTGCCGAGCCAGTTCGGRAATATCTCCAGTGAGGGACACTCCATCCCCTCTCTAGGCAATCTGTTCCACCAAGTTCTGCCTCCTGTGTGGAACTTCCTGGGCATCAGTTCCTGCCCATCCCTCTGGTGCCATTGCTGGGCCCCCAGAGCAGAGCCYGGGTTCTCAGAGTGCACCCTGCAGACAGGCACAGACAGGGCTGAGGGCCCCTCTCAGCTGGAGCTCCTCTCAAGGCTGAATAGCCCCAGCTYCCTCAGCCTTTCCTGGGCAGAGAGATGCTCCAGGCCTTTCCTCATCTCCACAGCCTCTGCTGGCCCCACTCCAGGAGCTCTGTGTTCCTCCTGTCCTGAGGAGCCCAGAACTAAACACAGCACTTCAGATGGGCCTCACCAGGATCAGCCCCCCGGACTTGCTGGGAATGCTCTTCCAATGCATCCCAGGATCCCATCAGCCCTCCTGGCCTCCAGGACACTGCTGGTCAGGGACACCTTGGTGTCCACCAGGACCCCCAAATCCTTCTCTGCAGAGCTGATTTCCAGTAGGCTGGCAGGAAAAATCTATGGAGAATGAGGGCACCACCCCAAACCTCCTAAGGAGGTTCCGTGGTTGCTGAGGAGTCTGAGGAAGGCAAAAACAGAACAGCTCCAGTGCGTGAGGGGACACCAAGTGACAGGGGCCAAAACCAAGCCTTCCTTCCTTTTGATCCACATATCAAACACAGAAGACAATTGAAGAACTGCGTACACTTTCCACTCCTGTGCTTCTATAAAAATCACTTTGTAGGCTGCTCCAAAGCAACAGAGCTCAAAGCTGAGGATTTTTATGTAAAATGTGATAAAGAAGACCTAAATCTGTTACATGATGTTACTATGCAACATTCAAACTTCACTCTTTCCTGATATGTTTTTAAAGTAAATCCAATTTCAAAAAAATTCCAGGTTCCAAGCAATTACTTATTACTTACACTTCTTCAGGGCACTTCAGTCAATCCTGGGAGAGTTTGTGTTTGCTAAGGAATGCAAAACACTTCCCTTATGGCAAAATTCTTTCAGACAATGAAACTGTTACTGGCTAGAGAATACAAATGATCCCAGCTCATCAAAAGCGTTTTTTGTAAAGCAAATTATTCTTCATTAATTATTACTTTATATACATTCATCACTTTCAGCAGCTGTTTTCACACAAATTTACTGATATTCAGCCTTATGAAATAACACAAAATAAGTGAGACATAACTATGAAGGTCACCTTTTCCCATTGACCTTTCAGGAACCTCCAGTCAGAAACCAACTTCTAAGACTTCAGGAAATCCTTCAAAAATCCCAAATGATGAATTTTTCATTTTCTAGAAGTTCAAAAGCATTTTGAGCTACCAAGTGGAACTGGGCAACAAAAAGCCTTTTAGTATTTTAGAATGAWAAAAACCTCCCAATAATTAATAAGTTAAAGAAATTCAGGCCTGTCTCACTCTTCCTCAGCAATCAACTTCATAATGAAGAATCATGAATTCTTCAAGCCTCTGCATAGTTAAAATTCTTATATAATTTCTTCCCACCAGGGATAAAGGAAACTTTTAACAAGCCAGGATGCTCTGTCTGCCTTCTCTGTTTTACTGCCATGTTGAATATATTCTTTCCTTTTTAAAACTGATTTCTAAATAATATAGTTCTCCAAATGCCTAAAAGTTCCAGCCACCTTGGTTCTCCAATGTYTGGAGTTTTTAAATCTCTTGAATTTATTACAAAAAATCCTAGGAAACTGTATTAATAAGGCAGTGATATGCACTTCAAAAAATTTTTAAAAGCATAGGATTAGAGTGCAACACAAGACATCTCCTTGGTTCATCTTTCACAAATACAAATCAAAATGTTTTAAATGCTGCTTGAAATAAAAATCTTCTGCACTCTGGGGCCTCTGAGAAAAGGCAGAGGTAGTCACAAAATCAGAGTTGTAACACAAGGGAAGAAGTTAATTTAATGAGGAAAGGGTCTATATGGTTAATAACAATTATTARTTGTTCTGTGACAAGACACTTACATGTAACTCACTGAATTCTGCATTCCTAGCAGGAATTAGTTCCATTTACTCCCAAACAGTTCCTTGGAGCACTGGCTCTGCCACAGCACAGTGGGAAATGTTTTTGTAAACAGTGAGATCTCATTTCCATCAAACCCTGAAAGAACAGTATCTGAAAAGAGGGAAAGATTAAGAAATAACCACTGGAACCAGTTTCTCTGCATTGGCTGAAATTTCATTTTCCATTAAAGCTGTCAACCAGCTTCAGTGAAATAAGTGATTTTAATTACACTTGACAACCCCAAAACTGCTCATATTTGCAAAAAGCCGTGTTCAACATCAGCCACCAAAAGAAAATCAATATTTCAACTCATCCCTTTTCTCCTGGCATTCATTCCCCTGCAAAGCAGATGGAAAGCAGCATTTTAGTAGGGGAATTGCTGAGAGAAGTATCTAGAAGGCACAAAATAGTAACTTCCACATATGCAAGTAKATTGACATCTAGTGTAAAAATTTTGAACTACAAAGCCGTATCAACAAGGATTAATTTAAAATATATATTATTTTAAATGACAAGAGAATCAAATCCTCCAATTACAAGTACCTTAAACTATTTTGCTAAATAGCTACACAGAGCCAAAACCATTGTACCAGTGACTGAGGAAGTGCAGCTTCCAGCAGAGAAATGAGATGCCAGCAGTGAATCAGAACAGCAAATGAGAAAAATCAGAAATAAAGCATGGCAGGAAGAACAAGGAAGAGGAACACAGGCCAGCTGGTCAAGGAGAAGCTTTTCCCAGCTCTGGATAAGGTGAAATAGAAAAGTTAGAGACAAAGACAGAGTACTTGCATGGTTTAATTTTAGGTTATATGATTGAAAGAGATCTTGGATACCCCCATTGCTGTGTTGCAGGCTCAGAGACTGATGAGGACTGGTATAAATAGTCTCTAATCAACTGTGCTCTTTCACACAATGCATAGAGCCAGGAAAGAGAGTTTATATGTTGTAGAAAAGATAAATAAAAGGCTTTTCATAATCATTCCACTGAAGATTGACCCTTTCTATCAGCATCATTATCTTAGATTTTAGCTTATTAATTATCTCTGGGCAAATATGTTTTCATTCCTTTCAAAAAAATACATTTCAAAGTAACCTCAAAAGCTTGTCATCTTTTTACTCTTTYCAGTATTCGTGGCAATGGCAGAGATTTTGGACCTCACCACATTTTCCTGGCAGTTTCAGCCCTATTTTCACCTTCCTGTCTAATGATTTCACAAAAACGCTATCCAAAACACAGTATCTTAAAAGCTGACAGAAGAGCATCCAAACAATTCCAACTCATTCACAACTCACTGTCCATAACAATATTAGGACATCTCTATCTCAAACCAAATGATCTGTAGTGTCCTGATACACTATTGCCCTGAGTAATGGTTAATTGCAAAAAATATGTAATTTTTAAAAGTAAATACAACTCCTCAGCTCACCATTGACCCAATGTGTTAATCATTACACAATTGACAATTTCTGCTGTTGCAGATACAACCCAAGGGTTGTTTTGACTCAGGAAAACTTAGGACTCTAGGGAACCTCTGCACGATGAGTCAGAGATGAGCCATGACTTTGGGATAAGCTCTGGAAATGGAAAATACAGCTGGAAAAATGAAACAAGGGCTRCTCCCAGGGCCATTTTCACAAGGCAACAGGAGTGAGCTGCACTCTGAACCAAACTTTCCTGACAGTAACGGCACTGTACATGCCAAGTCAGCCGGAAAATGGTTCCTTGGCATCACTTAAATCCTACAGAGTTCTGAAGGGAAAGTTAAGGAGAATTTGCTCAATCCTCAAGACCTTGCCAATCTCAAAGGTATCCAGTTTTGCTCCTCAAGCTAAGGATTTTCAGAAACTGCAAACAGGCCGAACCTGATGCAAAAATCCAAATGCTGTCCATTATTTGGTTTGGGCTTGAAACCAAACAACATGAAGTAAACTGAGAAATGCTCAACACAGCTCCGTGACCGCCCACAAGTAACTAGTGCAGAAACATACTGAAAACAAGGGAAATTACATGGTTTTGGAAGAAAATGCTTGTTTTGTTTTCCTTGAGTGTCTGGATTACATTTTACAACCCTAGCTGATAAGATACAAAGCCTCCACAGTCCAAAGACAGACTTCAGGAAATTATCCATCACTGATTCAGGATCTGCTTTTTCTCATTTGTTGTCAGTATCACACTGACTCTGATTAAAAAAAAAAAACATATATCATGACCTTATTTGAACATAATAATTTTCTTTTTACTTTTTTTTTTTTTTTTTTTTAATTAGGGTAACTAGACAACACAGCAGCAATGTGTACAATGAACCTGAACAGAATAGGAAATGCCTAAAACTTATTCATAGTACTCCTACTATCTTCTTTTCACTAAGGATTAATAATAATCACTCATGATCAGATTTGTTAATCAAGTGCCAAAAAATCATGAGACCAGCTGAAATCTGCCATCATAAAAGCAAAATTCAGATGTTTGCTTGCCTTTGGGTTTTGACATTATCTCAGCAGTGCAATATGGAAGGCTACAAACCTTTATTTAAAATAGAACTTCAATTCTTATAGAGTAGCTTTGTACCAAGCACTAGGGCCTTGAGAAAAAAACACAAAGTATAGTCACAAAAATATTTAATTAGCAATGCACTCAATCAAGATGCTATCAGTGAGTCATTAGTGAATTAAATATTATCAGTGTGCCTGAAAACAATTAAAAACTCTGTTCTCTATAATTATTTAAAACTAACCTCCCTTTCTAGAGTTTTTATTCAGCAACTTCAACACACCAGAAACTATTTGCTAGACCCACAGGTCTCCTGGCATAATTCCTTGAGTCATAAACCTTTCTCCCACTGGAATTAAATTTTTAACCTTTCTTAGAATTTTTTTTTTCATCCAGACCATACGCTTTGCAAAACCTCTTCATGAGGTTTTCTTCATTTTTTTTATTTATCACCAGACAGCTTAAATGTCATCAAGACAGAATTTCTTCGTCATCCAGTTACTCTGCCACATTATAGTGRTATAAAATAACCCAAACTTCAACCTTAATTGCCACCAGAGGATCTTGCTTCCTGTTAAGCTGGAATAGAGCCAGGACACAAAAGTGCTCCTGGATTTCAGTATCTGCTGGCCTCAACACAGCTGCTCTTGCCCCTCTTGCAGAGAGACAGAATCACCAACAAAAATAGAAGTACCTGGTTCTCATGCCCATCTTATTTCTCTGCTTTTTGAGCTGGTTACRGAACCAGAACTAATATTTTCTTTTATGTCACTATTTTGAGTACTTCAGCTCTTTCCTTCCTCTTCAGCAAATCCCAGGATCAGTTCATAAAAGCCATAGAGGATACTCTGCTCTTGCAYAGACTGGGGGGAAAATGCAGCACAGCCCTTCCCTTTTGTTCTCCTGTATTTAGATGTGACCTTGAGATGAATTCCAAAAGCCACTGGCATGTTCCCCCRCTGATCCACTCTAAGAGCAGGGAGGCAGGTTGAGAACAGGGTTACCAACCACAGAGCTCCAAACAAGTGGCATCAACACTCCCTGGAAATGGACTGTGTGTTCCACCCTCGGGCAGCCCACAGCACCTCTGTGGTCCCTTTCACCATCAACTTCCACCAAAGGATTTGCCTAATCTTGTGACCAGCTCATCATGCCCATTCTGGACTGTATTTTGAGAGGTGTAGATCAGAGAATTTATTCCTACCTAAATAGAGCTGTTTGAAATTAACAYTTGCTACATACCAGGTATAACTTCATTGGCATGAATGCATTATTGAAAGGATTATAAACCCTCTGTCCTTTCCCATTTAGTCCTCTGAGGTTTTCTCTAACAACAGCCATAATAAGCAGCTGCCTGCCAGGAAAACCACCCTGCAAACAAACACTTGGCTGCCCTGGACACTGCCCCACATAACCCAAGGGGCTGCACAGTCCCTGCTTTCAGTGGTCTGGCACATCAATTCCTGCTATTCCCTGGAAACACTGGGATAGGCAGCACAGATCACCTGGCCCAGAACAAAGAATATTCTATTTCTGTCCAGTCCCCAACGTCCCAAAGCACACACTGTGATTTAAACAGGCCAGAGGAGCAAGGAAAGTGTTTCCCATAACAAGTCAGGGAGATATGCACAGGCACAATCCCACTGAAGGCACCTGGGCTCTGCACTCAGACATCCAGCTCAAGGTGAAGGTCATCCCTCTGGAAAGCCACATCAGCTGGAAAAACACTTAAGAGCATTTCAGGAAGTTCTATTTTCAAACCCCACGGTAACACAGACACTTTTAGGTCTTTCTAYAGGAGTCATGTTCCCAGTGACTTGATCCCCTCGGGAGAAGACAAATTTCCATGCAGGACTCCAGCTAAAGCCATTAAGTTCATTTTTTATCTCCATTTGGGAGAATAATTAGGAAGAGGAGAGCTAATAACAAAGTGGTTTCCTTAGGGCAAAGGCATTGGGCAGGTCTCCAGCAGGAAGGATTTCTAGCACAGTTCCCAGCACCATCCCAGAGCTTCAGCATCCCCTCCAACATCAATCCCTCATGGCAGAGGGACATTTTAACTCAGCCTGAGCCCCATGTACTTCAGACTTGGCAATTCCTGTGTCTCCACACAGCATAGCATAACCACTAAGAACTCAAGATTTTTAATTCTATTAAACAACACCAAGCAAAATATTCAGCATTTCTCAGAACATGTAACTCAGTAAATATTGAGGTTGTCAGCCTTCCACACCTTCTTAGTATTCCCAACCAGAAACATCCCATCTGATATTAGCTAAAATAGAAAACCAGACACCAAGTTGAACAGATTTTTGTTAGCCTGAATAATTGTGACCAAACTCAGGCAAAAGAACAGCTTCCACAGATGAGACTAATACACACTTCTAATAAAATATTGCAGGTCTGGGTTTTTTTAAATGTTCCTCTCTGTGTTTACAGGCCCTCAGAAATGTGCTGTGTGCACTCAGAGCAATCCTGCTGATGTTCTRGTCCTACACCAAGCCCCTCTAAAAGGATAATGAAGACAGCATCACATTTCAGAAGAGATTTCCTGGATGCCTGCTGAGCTGACCTTGTTTACAGGCACTCACTGAAACGATTAATTGCTCGTRTGTTCCACTCCACACTGCATTTTCTGCCCATACGATCCATATGGACATGAGCCAGAAAGAAAATTTYTATGTAAWTATCMAAWTAATTATTATTAATGTTARMATTTARMAAAAAAAAAAAAAAAAAAGGCAAGCTGGCATACATAACAATTGCTTTGCTTCTGGTGTGAGAACTACAAAGGGCATGTTTGTATTTTATAGCTACTAACAAGCAAAGTTGAACAGTTTTGTTTTGTTTTAAACTACAGGACCAGAAGAGCAAAGAGTGAGTGGTGAACGGAACAGGGAACAACTTGAATTCAGAGTCAGCACCAGAATTCCTGAGCAATTGAGCCAATCAGCTCCTCTCGGTACTAAATTACAATGGAAACCTACAGCACATTCTCATTCTCTGCCTCTATTTCTTAATTTTACCATCTGTTTTTTGGTAGTAGGAATTTCATGTTGATAAAGCAGAATGAGGTCCTGACTGACTCCAGCCTATTTTTTTTTTTGTACTCTTGAACACTTTTGAGATTAGAAAGATGGATTTCTTCTGGACCTGGCAGAATGCAATAGCTCCAGCTGGGCCAGAGCAATCAGCTGATACAATAATGCAGCTAGAGCAGTCCCAAAGCAGTTACTGGGAACTAGATAAGAGACTAAAACACCCTGAAATTCTGAGCAGTGCTTCATTGACATTAGTTAACCAATGCACAGAGCGCCAACAATTTACAGGGAGAAACTCCATTCCAGGGATTAGCATAGGACTGGATATCAACACTCCCACACTTGCTCTCAGCTCCATCACAAATTTGCCATAAGAGACTGTACTGATTCTGCTCTGTGCCCCAGTTCCTCCATGTGCATCATGGGAACAATCCATGCATAACTACTTAACAAAATTATTTCAATTTGAATTCACATTTGTGCTAGGAATTTAAAAAACAAGTGTTYACCAAACTTTGCCTAAGCTCCCATTTTAAATTCATGTAGTCCCTTCATGGCTCTSAATTGCAGCTCCATTAATAAAGCAAAAAGCAAATGTGAATTCTGGTTTTTGTAGCAGCACTGCATTGCTGCTGATTTAGGACATCACAAACTGCAATAAGAGCATCAACTCTTCCCGGCTGAGTAACAGCAGGTCCTGACAGCTGAACTTGACACAAAACTGCTCATGTGCTGTGCGAGCCAGACAAGACAGAAATCTGGAAAACACAGACATCCATAAGATCTCGATCACATCCCAGGCAAGGCTTTTAAAAGCACCRATAGGCACGAGGAGTGATGTTTGTGATGAAGCAAAGGTGTTTTCYCATCGTTGCAGTGGAGTGACACTGTTTCCTGCTGAGCAGGGAGCAGCACAGGCAATAGAAATCTGCTGCAGAGGCAGAATTCCATCTCTGCATGTACTCCCAAGCATGGATAAGTTACAGGTGTTATTCCTTGGAAAACTTTGCAATTCACCTGAGGTTGAACACATTCATCTCCAAAATGGAATTTGCAATCTATTGGAATATTCTTTCTAACAAAAGTAGAGCCCTGCAGCTCCCTGTCAAGAAAGAGTTCAGTTTCCAGACTCCAGCTCCTGGATCCACAGCCCCRAAAAGCAGGGCAGGTCAGAGAGATCTCAGACTGGCAGCAGGCAGCTGCTTTTCTACACCCCTCCTAGAATACCCAGACAAACTTCTTGCTTTTTCTGAACTCCTGAAAATCTATCCTGTAAGACATCAGCCATCTAAAACGAAACATTATTTTAAGCCTAACCAGACCAACAGTGGGGTAGAGCTGTGCTGCTTGAAGTTTCTAGCACTGACCTTAAAATTCAACATCAAGAAAGGATTTTTTATCATACAGTGAGGAGGGTCAGAGGCTCAGGATGAGCATTTGTAGAGCGCAACATGATTTCAGGTGAGCTCTTATAATGATACACCAAAGCTGTTCAGATCCAGAATCRTAATGAATGAAACCTCATTAATCAGTTGCTGGGAGATTTGCAAACTGGAATAGACTGGGATTTTGCTCCAGATGGTTTGTTTTCTAGCACATATTAAAATTCTACAGCCCTACARAGTCAACAAGGGAAGGAAAACTCCTTGCATAGAGTCTTCTCCCACCAGAATATTCACCGGGACCTCAAGGAAACTTTGGATAARCTGAGTATCAGCTGCCTAATTTTAAACTGGGCATTAATTAAATTTAATGCCTGATTTTTTTCCCAAATTTAAAAACTTAGCCTTTTTTTCTCCCATGAAGTTCTGAACACTTTCCAGACTGATTTCCTTTGTTCCTTTAGCAGCAGGAAGAGCCCAGGGCATCACAAAAACAGAGCACAAATGTGAGCACCAGTGGAAAGCATTGAAGGTACACAAGCAGAGCATTCATTATAGATGAGCCCAGCCAGCTGTTTCACCCCAGCTACAGAAAAAACATCTCYAAGATAAACCAGCTCTGAAAAGAAAGCTTCTAATCCAGTCACAGAGTGCCTGTAGTGAATTAGCTGGAGAGCAAAAGGCTGGCAGACCAAACCCAGGGAYTTCTCCAAGTGATTCTTTCTAGAAAGACTTTGGGATCCCCCTTCTGAGAGGCCACAGAAAGATATCAAAAATAATAAAAACTCTGCAGGATAGCTGGTGACATCCGGCATAGTTCAAGGGAAACATCTCAGGGCACCACATTAAGCAAAGAAACTTATTTCCCTAGAGAGTCAGACCAAGGAAAGGAGGAAGTAGCTGGGAAGAAAGAACAAGGTAAAATTGAGTTATATAATGTAGTTACCCAGAGAGACTTTTTTCCTACTGCAGCAATGCTCCAATAGTGGCTGAGGGAAGAGCAGCATCAGAAGTCATTTTGATTTTTCTGCTGTTGGCAAATGCTGTATCTCAAGTACATGAGCATGAAAAAAACTTTTTTTATAAAAACATGGTAAATAATCTAGACAGAGCTTGCCAACAAGCCAAATCAGCACTACAGTAATTTAGGGAATAAAACAAACAGGTAACTCAGCAACATCTATAGGCTTCAGAGTTCCTTATAAAAGCTGGAAGTAGCTCCCTCTCCCTTTCTGGCTATCATGCAGCATGGGATAAAGAATAAAGATTTTGCTTCAACTGCTAGATTCAYCTGACTAAGGAAGTGCTGACATCCCAAAGATGCTTTTCACCACCACAACATTGGTAAGATCAGTAGCAGCAAGATTCATGATTTGTGCATAATTACATCAATAAACTCACAACTAAATCCACCCATCAGGACAGGGTTCCTGGTTAAGTCTGCCAAATGCTGTCCATCTRGGATACACCTTGGCATTCCTGTGGGAGCGCTCCTTCAGTACTGTACATGTAAAATACCTGGAAAACTCYCCTCCCTGATTTCCCACCAAGAGCAGCTTCACCTGAATGTCTGCACAGTTGTGACACCCCTTTGGGGACAGCAGCAGCATCCTCATACAAGTCTTCCCATCCTAACACCATGCAACTTTACTATTAGTTTAATGTTACTTTCTCCTATGGATTACAAAGGCGGACATCCAGACCCAAAAACACCCTTCATCCCGTCTAAGACAGAAAAATGGTCCTAACAGATTTGTTCACTGCTCAGTAATTTTTAAACATCAGCACAATTCCAAATTTTCAAATGGAAAGCAAAAAATTTACACTCCTGAAGTTGTTCTTGAAGAGTCACAAGTTGTTTTTTATTTTCAGAATTTATTTGAAACACCACAACCCAAATACATTTCAAGGAAACATACACTAAGTACATGCTTTTATTGATAATTACCAGTTTATTGCCAAAGATCTATTTTTAACTGTGTGCAGTTACCCACCCTGATAACCCAAACAACAAAAGCCATTTAAAAATCCTACTTTAAGCTGAATTTTACTCATTAGTGCCTCTCTAAGGGTAGTGGTGGAGCACTAAGGACATGTAAAATACTTTATTCAGCACAAAAAGCCCAATTAATGGCATTGAACTGCACTACATCCAACTGCATCAGCAAGAATAGAACACCTTCATTTTGGAAATATCAAAGCATTACATGTGGTCTAAATAATAAAGAATGTATAAATGCTCAAATGAATAAAATGCTCCCAGTAGAAATCATGTATTGCACTGGAATTTCTATTTTGAAATCAGTCTCCCACAAAGCTCAACCAATCCTTCATAGAACAGTTATTGGGTTTAGTTACGATTAATTTAGAGTAAAAACAAGTTTGACTTCCTAGTGTGGATGAAAGGCACATCACTCCTAATTAAGCAATAAAATGCCTAAATTGAGTGTTCAAACAACAGCTCAACTTGCCTGTGTTTACAGCACAATCCAATACAACCATGCAATCCTTCCTGCTTCTAACTGTGCAGCAGGGATGCTGGAATTGAGTGTTCCCACAGATACACATCAGTGAAGCTCATAAAAGTCTGGAATTCCATAGAAAACTCAGATTTGGTTGCTAACACTGCTAAAGGACTTGGGAGCATTAATGCAACATCCACCAGAGACAGAAATTAAGCATTTTGCCCAACAACACACTGATTTTTCCAACACAGTGCATATACTAAACATTTCTTATTCCAGAGCTAAAATCCCAGAAACTCAGACCTGTTTACATGCAGGAATATTATCTGGTAAATGCTTTATAAACAAAAACACTTCAGTGACAAGAAATGGAAGCAGATATTCGATAAAGAATACTTTATCGAATTTACTTTATGGAAAGTAAAGCTACTGAAAAAAAAATCTACAAGGTCATGCAAGGCAGCTATTTTTATACTCCAGCAGAAGAAGCAGGGGTGTGGAAAACATTTTTTTGCACTATTCTATATCCAGAAAGACSTAAGCATGGCTAAAAGCTTTTGTGGTTTACAGCATTGCAGAGAACAGACACATCCAGCCCAGTGGAAAGCAGAGGAGACATGCCAGGAGGCCACTGCTATTTCTGGCTGTCACTGGTGGGCTGGGTGACCTTCAGGGCACAGGGACATCTCCCCACATCAACCCCTGCAGGCACACAGGGAAAAAAGTACATTTTCCTGGGCCTCAGAGTGACAGAGGAATTCCCTTGGGACACTGCACAACACAGCCACAGCACAACAAAGATGAGCCACTGGGCCTGTGGTTTTGTGCAGCTCTCCTTCAGCTTAACAACAGCTCACTCACTTTATTCTCAATAACAAAAAAAAAAAATCCATGTTCTGACTTACCTGACCCATTCCTTGGCTTTTAAACTGAGTACAGTTGCTACAACAAACTAATTAGTTCATTTATCTAATTTAATATGGCTAAAAGAACAAGGCTGAATCCCATTCTTTCCCAAGCCATCATCAGTAACAGTTCAGTAAATTTAATTTACGGGACCAATAACTACAATAATTCACAATTTAGACTGTCAGWTTTAAGCAATAATTATAGAGAAGAAATTAATACCTCAAACATTCAGTATGAGAAGAATCACATTTACCATTTTATTACCCATGAAGATTATAGCTCAATTTAGTTTTCCAGCATACATTAGTCTTACTTTTAAGCAAAAAATATAATCAAACCTGAAAGGCCTAATCTTGTTATATTTGGAGCCACACAGAATTATAAAATTCCCATTATATTTTTCTCTCATCTGCTATTGATTCACTGACACAGTGTAAATCACCTTCAGCAATGATTAATGTAAAAACTGTTCATTACTATCATAAATGAGAAAAAACCGAAGAACCTTCATTGGATTGCATTTTAACTAAGTAAAAAAACATTAAACAATGTGATTTTCATTTCTCTCTAACCTTTTTTCCAGAATCTGTCAGCTTCCCAAGAACACCACATGCCAGGAATATTTCAGCCATCCTACTGTGACACATCTCCACTGATAAGTTCATTCAATGTTAAGGATTCTTCTCCTAAACTTCTAAGATTGAGCAAAAAAAATGTAAACAATATCCTTTTAAAATGGGGAGAAAAAATCTCAGAACAGTGATTAAAACCTGTTCATTTTATARCTAAACATCAATTGGGTATTAATATCTAGATACTTTTTTTCCACAGGTATTTTTTTACCAGCATTTAGTTCTATTTAAGGGCTATTCTCTGCCAACAATTAAAAATTATAGTGCAAAAAATATTTATTCAATGTCAGTTGGTACAGACAGGAACCTCTGATACACTTGATTAATGAAACAATAACAAATAAGATATTAACTAATACAGAGTTTCCTTTTGCTCTTTTACATGGTAAAAAAAAAAGAGATTTTTCTATGCATTTACACTCTGAAGTAATTTAAGTCTTGTGCCAGTTAAATCTTAATTATTCTTAACTGACATTGATAATAAAAACTACAATGCTCAAATGGAATTAGCATTAATTTCCTAATTAAAACCCATTTCCAATTCAAGCCATCTATATTTAGAACCCTGCCTTTCTCTAGAGACAGGAAGAACACTCACTGCTGTTATGTACTTGTACCTAAAAAACAGCCTCAGATTTTACATTTTCAAGTGTCAGCCTGATTTGAGACCTTAGATATTTGGAGTAAATTCTGAATTTGGCAATCTACAAAGACTCTTATCTTCCCTTCCTAATGGAAAACTAAGCAATATGCCATCAAAATCAAAAAAATTATCCCAGGAAAGCAACTTCCAGCCTGTCAATGAAGGTTGCTATGGCAACAACCACCATGACTACGCAGGCTCCAACCTTATTTAACGGGTAAAGTGGAAAAAAACAGCACAAGATACTATAATGAAAAACCCTGTGCTGTGAGTATTCCTGGGGAAAAAAATTAAATAAAACAAAGGACTACACCCCTCTACTCCATTTTTTATTATCAGTTCATACCTGGGCTGGCAAAAATATACCTCCAGTTTACCATAAAACCTTATTTTAYAGAAATGGTGCAGCTCTGCTTCACTTGTGACTTAACAGGTAAAACTTGTGACTTGTCAGGCAAAAAATGAGCTTTTTATATCTAAAGATAAGGGGTGTGATCTGTGCAGAGCAGCAGCAGCAAAGGGAACAGGACGATAAAATACAGTGAGGAAAAAGATGGATTTTACCATAACAGTCTAAAAATAGATTCCCTGCAAACAGAGCACAGATGGTTGTGGATCCTCAGAACTAACAGCTCCATCTAGAGTTAAAAACCAAGGGAGATGAAAGCAAGCTGKCAGGTAAACAATTCTCAAGACTTCTTAAAAAACACCCTAAAACATTCTCCAAGATCTCCAAATTTAAAAATTGGCTTTAAAATACTTTATGTTAAAGTCACCTGATCGCTGAGAATCTAATATGGCTTAATAAATGGTTACTAAAGCCCATCTAAAGACAAAATAGAAAGGAAAATATCTAAAATATTTTTATATTTCCATAAATATAAATCCATCCCTTGGACTTCTTGCAGCTCAGTGACATTCCCACTGTAATCTGAAGTTTGGGGAGCTTTGCACATTTTGCCAATTTTCAGTGGGAACAAGATTTTAACACCACAGAATAWCAAAGAATCAGCCTCTCAGCACTTCCAAAGAAATTCATACCCATGTTTAACACTAAATAAATGGTCCAATCAGGGATACAGCTTCCTGGAYATGCAGCATTTCCCAGGCCCCAGTTGTTCAAACTCATTTAAAATTTAACGCTGATTTCTGCAGAGCCAGTACGTCCCTGCTCAGTTGTTTGCTCCCAAGCAAACAATTTTGCATGGCAYCTTTCAAAGTAGCTCATCATGATCACATTTTATGTCAGCTTGTTCTCTAGTTTCTCCCAAGTTATATCTTACCTTGCAGCCTGCATAAAAAAAAATATATATATATATAAAGCCATTTCTTCCTGACTTTGAGCCTGCACTAGATGGATTGTGGTTGTGCTTCACATCATTAGTGATACCAAAATAAAATAAAAAGGGATAGAAAATGGGGAGCTACTGGAAAACTGTTGGGTTAGAGGGCTGCTGCATTCCTGCTCCAGAACAAAGGCAGGCTTTGTTAATCACTCCATGCTTCTGGCAACAMTGGAGAGCCACACGGGCTTTTTCMCACATTTATTRCTATTTCCCTATCTTTATTCTCCTCTGAAACCCCTATTCCTCTCTCTGTCCCTCTTATTTTGCTTTGTCTATTTACCCGTAGGACCCCTGTACTCTACTCTTTTTAGTCCATGCTTTTGATACTATTTAGCATCATGGAAAGTTAAATACTGTTTAGGACTAATCAAAACTTTTTTTACTACCTTCCCCTTAAAAACATGAACATYAAAAACCCAGAACCAGCAAAACAACTGACCAATTTGATAACCATTAACATGTGATTTTCAAGAGTGCTGCACCTCTGAAAAACCAAGCTATTCTGTGCTTCATGTTTAATTTAAAAGCTGGTGCAAGTGTGAAAGCATTGGTCCAAATCACACTGCATGAACTGCTCTGGAAAGATTCCTRCAGGGCAACAAACATGACCAGGAACCTTCCTTGAAATATCTGAATATTGACTCATGCACTTCTTTCTCTGCAAAGTGCTCCATTTCTTTGAACATGCAGGATYGCCAAATTTTTGACAAGTGTCATCACAGTGTCTTTAAGTACTGAAAATCTAAAACACAAATCAGAACCTGCACAGGCAGTTGGTGATGGAWTTTTTTCCTGATGATTTATTACATTTAGAATACAAATTATGTTTAGGGTTATTGGTTTATAGCAATTTCCTATAGCAGAACCAAGTCTCAWTTTGTTTTGTTTTTTTAAAACACAGCATTTTCAATAACATTTAAATCTGAGAATACAATGATGAACTCAGAGAAATCATGACAGAGCATTAGATAAAAATGCTGAAAAAAACTTCCAGAGCCTCAGCCCCATTTTGACCTGTAATTAACAGATACCAGCAGAGATGAATAAGGGTCTTTCAAAGGAGCAGTTCACACCCAAGAGTTCCCTTTCCATGTGCAAGTTCACCAACTTTACGCCAAAAATAAATTCACTGCCTTTTCCACACATTGAAATGCACAGAGGGGGCAAGGAAAGCTTTTTGCTTCAGAATTTCACTCTAGGACCCCATATTTAAGAACCCATACTTCAAAAACCACACCTTGACTACAGCATTGCCACATTATTCCCACGTCAGAGGAACACATTGATTTCCAACATGAAATAAAGAARCAGCAAATGAAAACAACTTTTTATTTGCTCTGGATGTGTGTTTTTAAACAAAAAAGTAGGACAATAAATAGAAAACAAAACCTGGTTTCTCACATGGTCAGTTTCTTGTTCCAAGTTAAATGAAAATGTGGCACCACCATAGAAATTTACAAAACACTAAGAGATCAGGATATTAACAAAATTCTCTGAGAAAGTAAGTATAAACTTGATATTAAAAAAAAAAAAACCCTGATATTTCTCTGGCTTTGTAAATGTTTTGCAGCCCAAGGTAAGTAACCTCAAGTTAAGCACAAAAATCAAGGAAAATGATTGGCAACCAACCTCTTGACTAGAACGTGCAACACCTTCCTGTGCACAAAGCCAACTTCTCTTTATCCAAGTTCAGTTTTGAAGCAATTCCTGTACAGGAAAGTGTTGGCAGAATGCGCACTGCTAATTTCCCATGTGGRAAAGTAAAGTTTTGCCCTCATTCCTTGTTGACAGAACAAACCCCTGAAAGATTTTTTAAAGCTCCCAATAATCWTGGTGTATACACTTGCAAAATAAGATAGTTGGAAGCAACTCAGTGTTTTTTCCAGGCATCATTTCCTCAGCGACAGCTTTAAGCTCCCAGAAATTGGCAATTTCTTAAAGAAAATTATTACCCATTCTTTTAAAGACACCMAAAAACTTCAAAACTCATTTCCAAATGGCAGAGACTACAGACCTTGGCCAAAATGTATATTTATGTATTATGTTTTATTTAAAATCAGGATAATAAAATTCTTATCTAAATCCAGTTTCCTTTAAATTGTTTTAAGAGCAGACTGAGAAAGCATATTAAAAAAGTTCAACTTTTTTTAACAAGAGAAGTTTTGATGAATTAAAAAATAGATCTTCAGTCACATGAATAACGGCTTTTTCTGCATTTCACAAGAAATGAGGATTTTAAGGACATACATTAACAAACTGTGTGACACTAGAAATGTAAACACTCAGTATTTYTCAAGCTTAAAGACTTCCTTACGTCCAAAGCCGAATGAAAACACTGTCACATTATTGACAAGTGGATCTACTTGTCACTTTGTATTAAAATCACCTTTTTAAACGACTAAGAAGAAAAAACAAACCCACAAAAATACTTACATTGCATTCACTTTCTCTTCTGGGCCCTGAACTTGGCCTGTCACGGTTCCTTTGCTGGTATTTTTAACCCAGCCAACCACTCCTAATTTCTTGGCTTCCTGTTCTGTGTACTGATTTGGGGAATAATGAGAGAGGACAAATCAGTGCCAGCACAGACACCACATACAGAACATTTAACCCCCTACCTGCATTCACATAGCTGTAAGAGTTGCATTTAAAAAATAAAAATCCATTGGAGATGCTCATCCTCAGGCATTCAGATGTTCCTGTCAGCTCTGGAGTTGCAGCAGGCACAGCCCATTTTCCAAAAAGAACAAGATTTTGATCACAAAGGACTCCACTAATCCCACACAATTCCTTTGTACCTTGTTTATACTTTTCCAATAGTCCTGACACTGCTCATTTAACTCTTCAACCACCACAGTCATTAAGCTAATTAAATCTGCTACATGTAAAAACTTCCCAGTTCCTTTCCTCTAGTTCCTTTTCAAATCCTTTCCACCTGACTTTCACCCTTTAAATCCTACCCCCAGCTGCTGCATTTCTACTGACAAATAGCAGCAGAGGCCAATCTAATTACTCATGGGGAAAAGAAAAAAAAAGCATATTTTTGCAAAACCAACAAATGATGGTTTCCTGGACACTCATTTATGATGAAATTCACAAACAGCAAGAGCCAAACTTCAGACCTGAATAACCCCATTCCAAAAGGCAAAACATATTTGGTGGTGATTTAGCCCACAAAAAAGTGTTGCTAACTATGAAGAGTGTTTCCCAAGSTGATTACAAGCAGCTTCCCCAAACTAATTTGCCCAAAACCACAGGGAATGCAACTGCAACCCTTTTCCTCAGCACTGGGAATGAGTTGTGTGTTCACATGACTCCAGGTCAGTTCAAAATGAAGCACAGCAAACTTKGACTTACCCTTTCTTCTTGACAGAATAACTAAATTCAAGGCAAACTCTACTGCAATCCTCTATACACTTGCACTTGGCACTATTTCACAATACAYATAAACTAAACATAAAACCTTTTAGGTTTAATATCAAGCATGGGCCACTATTTTGAGACAAAAAACTGTT
This sequence comes from Malurus melanocephalus, assembly GCF_030028575.1. Taxonomy (NCBI): domain Eukaryota; kingdom Metazoa; phylum Chordata; class Aves; order Passeriformes; family Maluridae; genus Malurus; species Malurus melanocephalus. The sequence continues at coordinate 1,062,160 of NW_026623245.1, read as the reverse complement.
CTTACTTATAATTATGTCCTTTGTTTCATAGGTTTCTGTGAAATGCAAACTCCCCTGCTGCACATTCAGAGCTGCTGGAGTTGCTTAGGGTATGAGCCACAGAATGCTTACTTGCAGCACATTTTTCCACAGAGTGCTTCCTTAAATACACGTGCTAAGTTGCCATGTGAAAAATTAAACTGAAASACCTTGTTTCAGATTTAACCTTTCTAAAGATTAAGGTGTTGGAACATTCTTGTGGCTGTTACATCTCAAGTAATCCAAACCACAATCTACACAAGCAGCACAYTAGCAAGCTTTTAAAAATCCATTTTAATATAAAGCCTTTAAAATCTACTCACAGYACTTAGCCATCCAACCAAGCACTCAAAGTTCAGGCTGGATAGGTTTACACTCCACAGACAYACTGCCTTATTTTTAGAACTGGAAATATTATACCATAAAGTGGAACTGGTAAATCCAGCACTGCCTTACCATCCTGAAACAAACACCTAAAAAAAARRAAARRAAAAAAAAATTAAAGTCSTRTGAAAGCATATCACCTGTAGAAATTTCAGTTAATATAAAAGGGMAATAATGTGCATACAAGTCACGCGTGATGTTTACTATGGAAACTTCAGTGAAATTAACATTAGGGAAACTGAACAGAATTTATGTTTGACCCTTCCCGTCGGCACACGATTGTCTTTCACGTATTTAAGTATTAATGAAAACGCTGCAGTGAGCGCACGGGAAGGACGGGAGGGGGCGTTCCCACACAGCCGCGCTGACAGAAACCACGAGGGCAAACGCGGGCGACGGAACCTGCTTCAGACAGAGCAGCCTGTGCTCCAGGAGGAGCCAAGCCTCAAGGCGGGGGAATACTGACAACGATTTAAAAAAACAACGAAACCAAAAAACTTTGCCGTGCCGCTGGGGACGCGGCCGCTCCCACCCCGCGCAGGCGCGGCACCACCGCCGCCGCCGCCTCAGCGCGGCGCCCCTCGCCCAGCAGCCCCCCTCAGCCCGCCATTACCTTGCACCCGCCCGAACACTTCATAGTCCACGGATTTGAGCGCGCCSGAGGCTTTGGCCAGGGTGGACATGGCAGCGGCGGAGGAAGAGCCGCTGTGGCGRTCGCTGCTGCACCGCGGGCCAGCGGCGCCCGGACGGGAGCGCGAGAGGCTCAAGCTTGCGGCGTAAGCGGCCGCCTCACGTGGGGACGGGGCGGGCCACGGCACCCTGAACAGAGCTCCGGGAATGGGAGAACACCCGACAGCGGCGGGGGAAAACATCGCTCCTCCTGTGAGGGGAAACACACCTGACAGCGAGGGGAGACATCGCTCTTCCTGTGAGGGGAAACACACCTGACAGCGAGGGGAGACATCGCTCCTCCTGTGAGGGGAAACACACCTGACAGCGAGGGGAGACATCGCTCCTCCTGTGAGGGGAAACACACCTGACAGCGAGGGGAGACATCGCTTCTCCTGTGAGGGGAGAACAGCCGGCCCCGAGGGCGGGAACCCGCTGCTGCCGTGAGGGGAGACCGCTCGACCCCGAGGGCGGGAAAACGCTCCCGCTGTGGGGGACGCTGCTCCGCATCTCTGAGGGGCGGGCGGTCCTGCAGAACCCTCACGAGGTATTATTCCCACCTCTGGTTRAATTRGAAACATGTTGAGAGAACAGTATCCGAACGGGAGCGTCTCCTCCTCCAGGGGTGGTTCTGCCACATACACAAACACACACCCCTGGACTTCCCACCTCCAGCAGCCAGGGTACAGGTGAGCAGCATTAGCCTTCTCCAGGCATTTACCGAAACCATTGAAAACAAACGGTGCTCCATAAATTGCTGAACTAAGGTTATTTTGCCTGAGAAAGTAGAAAATCAGTTGAAAACTAAAACATCTTAAAAAAAAAATAAAAACCACCCAAATTTGGCTTGGGCATCCCTCCCTGAATAAGGCTGAGTGACCAATTTGCATCTCCACATGACTTAAACCTTCACCAAAATTTTAACAGCCTATTTCTCTCACCTGTGCTGTCGCAAATGCCAAACTCCTCAGCTGGAGCAGCAGACCCTAGAGACAAAGCTCAGCTCATGCAAACTATCCACCCAATTTTCTATTGGTATCTATTAGTGTTGAWGTTCCCATTAGCAAGCCTTTCCAAAACTATCATCACATTAATTTCTTTTGTCTGTATGCTACATATAAAAAAAAAAAATCCAAAATTGATTATTTGGTAGGTTGAGTCTCCAAAAACACACCACAAGAGTTTTTCTCTTGCATGTTCTGTCTGCTTGCAGTTTAACTCTCCCATCACCATATTTGGTTTAAAAAAAAAAACACAAAACAAACAACTTTACAGGAAGACTTCTACAGTAGAAACAGCATTTATCCAGCCTTAGAAGATGAAGGCTGCCATCTCTCACCAATAGATAAAGATAATATCAACTTTACAATAAAAATTATTTTGATTTTATTTGCTCTCTCCATTAAGCAATTTCCTCACACAAACAATTTTGTGTCCTACAGTAATGCAGCATAGCCTGAGTTGTTCACAAGTTTTGATCKAAAGACTAGAAGGAAATTCAAAATAAATCCTAGAAAAATAATGAAATTACTTTTCCAAGACATACCAGTTAGCTAGAGAAACAACCACTTACTTCAGCACAGAACACAAATATTCACATAGAAACAGAAACCTTTCATGGTCACAGGTAACAAGAACACAACAGACAAAATTTTATAATTTGTTCTACTACAKAACAAATTAAATCAAATCCTTGTCTTTCACAGGGCTCATACATTTTGCTAATATGGAATTAGCGCCATTTTGTTTTGAAAGAGRAGGATTCCACAAAGGGGAGCAGAATACAGAAAATCTTTTATAATTTGCTGCCATCTGGCAGCAGTGAAGAGCAAGGCCAGTAAAATAATAGATTTACAATAGCAGTTTATTGCACTAGAGCCCCACCCAAGCCTTAAAACCAGGGCTTAACTTTGTGCTGATAACATTTTGCTCCCTGCAGATTCCAGCACTAGCAATAACAATCACTACAATCTTTGACATTTCCATTATTTGCAATAACATCTTGCCAGTCTTTCCGTAGACAAGTCCAACTCTCTCATTATTTCATGAGAATTATCAGAGAACTCCAGGAAATAACACTGAAACTTTTAATATTTTCTAATCTAATCAGTATTAGAAAGCAAAGGTTATTTAAACACACTGATTAGCTAGAAAGCTTAAACATCCACTACCAGGAAATGCAGGCAGCCTGCACAGAGATCTGAATTTCCCTCACACTTTCAGTTGTTTATTTCAGGGTGTTGGCATTGGCATAAGGAAAAGAGAACCAGTTGGCTGCCCTTCCCAAAACTACAGCCAGTTGTAAAAATAACAATAACACATTTCACCACCAGGCCCTCTACCCCTCCCCTGGGCATTAGGCCTATAAAAACTCCCACTCTTCAAGCACAGTAAAATTTTCTGACAACAGTTTTTTAGCCACAGCATAAAGAAAGGGYGTGGTAAAARTTATTATCACTAGRAAACATRAAACTCAGCAATAGTTTGCAATCRAACRCCAGAGGACAGCACAAACAKGSCTTTGCAAGGAGAAACCGTGGCACMTCCATGACAACAATCCCACAGTACCTGGGCAGGCAGAGGCACGACTGGTAGCAGAGTCCCTCCAAGAGCAGAAGGCTGGGCTGGAACAGCAGCTACAACACAAAGGGAGAGCTAAAACCCCCACCAAAGCCACCCCTGCCTAGGATTCATAGGCAAGAGCTCTGCTCAGCCCTCAGCTTAAGTAGAGTTCCCACACCAAAGAGCAGAGTGGGTGGAGGTCTCAGGTGAAGCTGGTTGGGAGGGTCAGGCCTGTTGGTGCCCTTGAATCTGGCCACTAACAATAAAAAGCTGTTTGATTAAAGAATCTCTTTCACTAAGCTTTTGGGTTGGTTGTTTGAAAGATGTAGCTTTCTCATTTATGCTGTTTGCTCATCTCTGGCACAGAATAGTTGGAAAACCATTAAAACCTTTCTTTCTTTCATTACCCACTAMTCTTGCTTTCTCTGTCTGTGGCTGTCACCTCTCATGACCATCCACTAGATGTTTCCCACTCCCAAAATGATTGCCTTTGGCATTCTCATGGATACCCYATAAGGCACATAGCCTCCCACCTTGCTGTCTTAATTCATCCTTCACCTTCTAACTACACTGCTATTTTTCTGCCCCATTTTTAGGYAACCTGGTTCCTCCTCAAACTGCAATGATGGCATTTCTCTCCCCCGCTACCTTTTAGCATAAGAGTTTCTTGATGTGTCTTTAGCTGTTTATCTAAACCAAACTCTAGACCTTATTCGCTTGCAAATAGTCCCCAGATGATTTKGATGAGTGTTTCCCAAAGGACACCAAAGCCTTCAGATAAAGGAAGCTACTACTTCTGTTGCCAGGTTTCTGCTGTTACCTAGGGAGCATGGAATATCAGGGAAGAAGACTGGGAGCCATATAAGCTTAGTTTGATCTTTCCAGCATTTTTTTCCCTTATTTTCTGTAAACTGTTATGCGCATAAGTTTTTATTTTTCTATCCTTTAAGATAATATACTGGTGTTCCTTTATATTTTCTTCTTCAAGCAAAATTATAAACTTCTTACCTTTTTCACTAGCCTTTCTTTTTTCCTCATTCCTATATAATGTTTTCTTCTCCTCAACTGCATTTACTCTTCATTTCTGAATGAAAATTAATAGGATTGCTACCTCTACCTCAAAGCTGTACAAGTTTCTTCTGGGTCTTTCTTGCAGTCCTTATTTGCATAATATCTAAATATACTGAAAGCTTTTGTAGAGCTCAATTTCCCACTTTTTCTTCTTTACTGGTGATCAGTAACTCTCTTCTTTTTAGTACTAGAGATGATATTTGTAAGCCTGAAGGGCAAGACACACACAAAGGGGGATTCTTAAAGAGCTTTATTGTGGTGGTTTAGTGATTAATGACTTTATAGACGAATCCACAGTGTGCCCATAGCACAGGGARGTGACCTGGTTACAACACTTGTCTTGTGATCCATTTATGCTCCAGGATCCAAATCCAGGGACTTGTTCCATGTGGGAGGCCCCCCCGACCTGTGCAGCAGCCCCTTGTGCAAGGRGAGTGTTGTGCAGGGTCCGAGTCACACCCACACAGATCAGATTGCAGAAGTGCAGCCAAACTGTGTGGATGGCACCTAAATGTGTCCTTCGTGCTCCCAAATCCTGGGCTGCTTACGTAAGGTAACAGAAATGACAGATACAAAACTGTGAGCCTGTTGTTTTCCTCTGGCTAGACTATATTGTGTAGATTTTRTGTTATTTTTTTGTTTTATTTTTATGTTATATCCTGGTTCTGTGAGGCATGAAGACCTATCTACTGTTATTTTTTAAGTTAGGCAATAAACCTCTAAACCTCCACCAATAAAATCACATAAAAACAAAATTGATTTTTTTTTTCAGTCTAAATTAAGCTTTTAGAAGTTTTTTCAGTGATATACAAAAAAAAAAAAAAAAAAAAAAAAAAAAAAAAAAGTATCTTCAGGTAAATAATTCTAACTACGTACAAGTAAAATTTTAACCTGAAATCATAACAAGGAACTAAACCACTGGGTAAATATAAATACTTGCTATGAGGAAATCAGCCTTCGAAACTTGCATTGTCACCCCGAAGTTCTTTTAAACCACAAAGTGTTGGAAATTAAAACATGAACATATGAACTGCTTTGTCCTATGGCAAAAAAAAAAAAATCTATCTCAAACAAAAATGTGATTGATAAAGTTAAACTATTCAGTCCCAAAGCACAGGAACCAGGTGGAATTTGGGACTAAGTCTGTCAGTCCTCTGCTGACATGAAGGGTCAAGTCAGTCTTGGCTTGATGACTAAACCCAAACACAAACTCACCTACTATAATGCCTACATTTAAATTGTTTTGGTAGGAAAGCAGATTGATACAACATTTGGTTTATGAAACATCCATTCACAGGAAACTCATTAACATTTGAGGAAAACATTGATATTCTGCTGTTTTCTCTCCTTGCACATGCTGAGGAGGAGGAGATGTGGTCATTTAAGGCAGTAAAGTTTTTTTTTTTTTTCCTGTTGCAACATAGGAAATTTCAGTATCCCCTTCCTACAGCCACCAGAACAATGCTGTCAGATTTAGGGATCTGCTTTTTAGATCTGCTAAAGATCTAAGAACACACAAAAGAGTGTGAGTTGGTAAAGGAATGATTTCTCAGGAAGGTGGGTTGACAGCATTACATTTTGCAGCTCTGTGAAACTATTTGATTAATTCTCCTTAATTGCATTAGAYCTTATTTCTTCTTGAAAGCAACAAAGATTAAATAGTGAGTATTTCAGAATCTTGACCTGTATTAGTGCAGCTTGTGCCATCAGGSAAAGTCTCACTAAACTGATTACCACTTCTCTACYTGGAATTGAATAACTTCTGGATTTCATTCTCCCAATTTGAACCTGCTCCTGGGGCCAGCTCCCACCAAAAGTATGTTTCAAAGACATTTACYTGTGACAAATTTGGTGAAAACCAACATCTGGATGAAGAAAGATGCTCTCTTGCCTTTGAAAGGAGGGATGCTGTCAAACCCAAACTTTCATCCATTTTTTTACAACCCTGATGGCATCTTCCTCATCCAACCTAGCAAAATTTCAGTGGTTCTGATAAAACAGGAAGTATCAGCACAATTTTTRTTCACCACCCAAGTCTGTATAATCATAGGTGGCAAAGAGGCCTCATTATTTCTCACATCGTAGAACTCAGGGCACTAAAAAAAATTACCAGATGAAAAGTTAATGACAATCAGAGGGGAACAACTTTTCACACTGTGCATGAATCAGAAATTACGGCTGCAGAATATGATGCCAGAACATAATGAGCTTTAAAAAACAGATGAATGAGGGGATGAAAAACCCATTTAAACAGAATGAAATAGCCTGTGACTCAGGATGTCTCCCTGTGAACTAAGAAAGTGGGGAGTATGCAGGGGGAAGTAAGATTGTATGTACGCCCAGTTCTTAATCTTTAGTGCTGAGTTTTAGTCTTGTCACAGGAAATGTTCTTCCTCATTTCCGCAGTAAAGACTGAGGTCAGTCTGAAAGAAACAGAAAGCTTCCCTGGAAAAAAAAAAAAAAAAAAAAAAAAAAAAAAAAAAAAAAAAAAAAAAAAAAAAAAAAAAAAAAAAAAAAAAAAATCACGTTTGCAGGGTCTGGAGAGAGAAAAAGGCACAGAGCCTGGGAATCTAGTGAGGAAATAAGACAGAGTGAGTATCTTAGTTCAAAAAAAATCACAGTGAGGGAACCTGAAGGAGATACAAAGTAACTCTGAACCGGCTGCTCCCTGAAAAGCCGCTGGAGGGCTGGTGGATGCCATTCCTTGCTCTGCGCAGTGCAGGATCGACTCTGGTGCCCTGGCCGGGCTGCACTCAGGGTGCTGCAGCTGCTGCGATGCAGAGGGGTTGTGCACAYCCAGCTGTTGGGTGCTCTCAAGTTGGTCACACCCCTGGCACTCCTGACACCACCCCAAATTCCCTCTGCTCCCAAATTTCTGTCTCAAAACTSCCTGCTTTTCAGAGGTGGTAATTTGTTGGGGATATTTGGGGATAATCAGAGTGGTTCTGACCCAATTTCTTCTAATTTCAGAGCCTTTCAAACCTCCTCCGAATATCACTCCAGATGCTGATGGCTCTATCTTTCACAGGCGAGAGGGGCTTGAATCTCCAAGGACAACCATTTTACCAGCCATGCCTTTGGGTAAGCAGATTAATTCAGAGCATGGCTACAGGATTTGAGCAGGCATTTGGCAAAGCCAAGAAAGCATGAATCTGGTTYTGTATCCATCCATTGCAATGTTACTGAAAAAGAAAACACATGGGGGTTGTAGATAGTCGTATCACAGCCACAGTGAACACCCACCGGATTGTCCTGCAGAGCCCTCTCTGGAGATTACAAGCTGTCTTTTTTCTGCTCTTTTTGTTCGAGGCAGATTCTGYTTCTCACTTGAATTTTCTAAACCCCTTTAGCTCTTTCACCCCGTTCTCAGTGCTTTGCCCAGCCCAAGGAGAACTGCTGCCTTYGTAGTAAGCAAGGCTCAATTTTCTGTTGGGCTTGGCCTCAAAGTAACAACACACAAATGTTGCAAAAGCAACTTCTCTGTCTCCCTGGGATTTCCCTGAATTTAGAGGCCTACTGTGTTCTTTAATTGGAACATTCCTTCTACCCTAAATGGCCTTCCTGACAGTTATATTTCCAAGGCTGTAAGGAAGTGTTAATTTACAGTATTGTTTCACCTTGAACTCTCCTTAATGGGATACCTAGGACAATAATAAACCAATTACAATTCCTTGAATCCTAGTATTAGTCAGCAGGCCCAGCACTGCCATAATCATGCCCCTGACATAATTACACTTATTATCCCCACTTTACCAGGGCATAAACAACATACCAGATTAGACCAAATGAACACCAGAGAGCTCCAAGTTTGTTCTATGTGATCCTCCCAAAGGTTTGTTAATCTGCTGGTGTCTCCCTAACACCTCAGGAGAGAATTTGCTGCTGTAGAAACGTGGCCAAAGCTCTCCCATGCACAAAAACAAGGGATAGATAATTTCTTTAGCAGGAGAGAAAGGACTGGTTGCTTAAGGGAATATTTAAGTGAGCTTGCTTCTCCTCCAGGATTCATAAATATTTAAATACTTCTGATCCACATGTCCAAACAGTGAGCACACAATCCACCCACAGAATTGAAGCCTGAATAATCACTTGAGCTATGGGTGTGGTAAACACAGTTATTTGTGCTGAATGCTGCTTGAAACAATGCTGCATGAAAACCTGAGCAAAAATTTTTGGCTACTTGATTTATCCTGGATTGGGAAAACAGACCTTATATTTTAACTGTGTTTTCAAATAGACATCATTGCCCATTTTCATCTTCACAAGGAATAGACAAACTAGAGAACTGCAGATAAAGCTTCAACAGATGCCTTTGCCAACTGAAAACAATAAATATGATCAGCTACCCAGGCACTTGGGGTAAGGTGTGTCACAATCCTCTCTGGCAAACACAGGGCAGCTGCATGAGACACCCAAGTCCATAATGAGCAGTTCCTGTGCGAGTGACTGCAGGCTGCCAAGGGACTGTGTTTTCTTGATTTCCTAGAACAGCAGAATCCCTAGGAATGACCTTTGTGAGTTCACTGTTGTCACATGCTCCTCTGTGGCTGGTTTCTGTCTGGTGAGAGAGTGAGACAGAAAAATCTGTCTCAATAGTTCAAGAGGAACAGAAAAAAACCCTAATGTCTCTTTCCCCAAAGTTGGCTTCATATCATGTCCAAGGAGTTATTATTTATTTCAAATAKCTGTGAGTAATTTGGAAAGAACCTCTTATAAAGAGGCTCAAGTCTATTGCTTTTTCTCCCTGCAGGCACAATAGTTTCCAGGGATATCTTTGGGAGTTTCAGCCATGTAGAGGAAACAGCCTGTCAAAGGCAGATTCTCTGCTGTGGWTTTGAGACAATTGTGCTTTCCAAATCTTAGGCAATAAAGCAGCAAAAGAGAACAAATCCAGAAAATGGAGAGGAAAAACCACGTTTGCAATAAATTGATTTATTTCACCAAGAAGAATTGAGGTCCTATTTTGGTTCAAGACTGTCCATGGTAAGCAAGCACAGTAACCCACTAACTTCARCTGAAAAAGAGTCGAGGCCAAATCTTATCTTGTGAATGGATATAACTGAGAATGGATTTAACTCTCATAAACAGAACCTGTGGAAATGTAAAGGATAACAATGCTGCACATATTTGCTCAGTCTTGTYTATGTAGTAAAGATTTACAAATTAYACAGGTGCCCATAATAACACTTCAACCCCTTCACAAGTGCTTCTTATTTCTGCTCAATGGAAATGTTCCACTTACCTTAGAACACATAGAAGCAAACAGGCATTGCAGAAAAAGAACAATATTCAGTGTATGTGCTGTAGGTGACACCGAACCCGCCTCCCCATCCAACTTGAAACATGCCATGGAGTATTTAGACAGCCTTATTTTAGGGACCTAAAATTAGTTCCTCTGAATCACACTTTAGAAGAACCTATTTCTGTCCCATACTACACAGGAAACTTAAGTTCCTCATTCAGATGCTGTAATTACTCTTGCCCTMATCCCCCAAACAGAAAAATTCTCTGTAAAATAGAAGTTTATGCAATAGAGATGTTTCTGGGTTGCCTCTGGCACCTTTCAATGMCAGCTTTGGATGACTGACCAATTTAAAAACACATGGCTGAGGGAGTCTGAGGATCCTCATCAAAAAGCAGGCTATTCTTCTTTATTTCTGTTAGGGGGCTTTGTGAGATACTGGGGGTTGTAGAATAGGGCAGTTATGATACAAATAATAAGAAGCTCCTGTTGGATTGGCTATTCTTTTCCAAACTGTAAACTCRTAGAATCCTAGAATGGTTTGGGTTAGAGGGAACCTWAAAGCTCATTTTTGTACCCACTSTCATGGGCAGKGACACCTTYACACTATCCCAGGTTGCTCCAAGCCCTGYCCAGCCTGGCCTTGGATATTTCCAGGGATGGGGCAGCCACAGCTYCTCAATGCCAGGGCCTCACTACCCTCACAGGGAAGAATTTCTTGTGTATAACTAATCAAAACCTATTCTCTTTCAGTTTAAAGCCATTCCCCCTTGTCTTGTCACTCCAAGTCCTTGTGAAAAGTCCCTCTCCATCTTTCTCTAGGCTCCCTTCAGRTACTGGGAGGGCCTCAGGTACTGAAATCAAAAATTATCCAACTTTTAACTTGGATGGGAAGGAACAGATTGGTCAATTAGGAAACGTCTAGGCTAAGTAGTCACTGGAGAGCTGAGGCAGCAGAAAGCAGTGTTATGGCTGAGTGACAAGATTCCCAAATCTCTGGGGCAGTGCTGGTGCTGGCTGCCCTCAGGCATCACCCAACGAGGGAACACATGAACAACCCCCAGTRTCACCCATGCCACCCAAAGTTTCTCATGAATGGAAAGATTATATTTTTTTCACAACTACACCACTCAGATTCATCAATTCTCAGGAGGCAATGCCAAAACCAACAGGTGGCTGTCGCATTTGGGTTGCTGGCAATTCATATTCCTCCTACTTAATAAGAGAGGAAGAGGTTGTGGATGTGAAGTAGCACAGACGGGTCCTGTGTTATGAAAGCCCTGTCCTTCATCATCTGACTTGGGATCCAAATGTGCTCTCACACACTGCTGCAGCCAAAACATATTGCAAACTTGAACAACACATTTATTTTTGACTCACTTGGCAAAACCTATCTTTTTTTTTTCTTCTTTTAAAGAGCATAATGGCGACGTAGCAGGGAGGGAAAAGGATTAGYTTTTTAATAATTATTAAATGTAATTAGTAAATGAATCAGTATGCAGAAAATACATTACAAATGCAAGTACTACAGGTATGTTTACTATCGTAATTATGAATGGAACAGGAATCTCCTTTCCCTTTGTTTCACACTCTGAAAACAGGAATGAAGGAGATCAAATGAGTTAGTAGGATGGCTGTCAGAGGTGCTGAAGGCCTAACTTGGCATATTTTTCCCCAAAAGGTGAGTGTTTAATTGTGGCAGAAGGCACTCATGTGTCTAAGGTCACAGATGAGAAGGCAGATTGCTGGCTCAGCAAAGGTTCCCTGAGGTTCCCAAAGGTTCCTAAAATAAGTTCCCTGAGGTCAGAGGTGCTCATCCACATGCTGAATACCCCAAAATGTGAGAAAAATCAAGGCTCAGTTTTAACTTGGGTTAKAAAGGGCAGGAATAATTTTTTATAACATGGCTATGTAGCAACAGAACACAGTTGGGAATTTCTTGATGTATCTGCCAACTTCAATTTCAGAGTATTGGGCTAGAATTTTGATTTTTTTTTTTCCTCTTAGCCTGCATGCTTCAAATGTAACACTTTCCCTCACTAGAAATGCCTGAACAAATCACTGCTGCAGTTACATATCAAGAATTGCTTCTAAGTGACAGAAAAGTAGTAATTTTAGACTTTTCCATTTCAAGGTACACGTATTTTCACTTATCCTTTTCACTATCCATAGATATTGGGGTTTTTTTATTACAGTTTTTGGGCCAATTTATCCTTGACTGAACTGGTGATAAAACTAYTCATTCCGTATTGTTTATTACTGTTTTCACCAGCAAAACACTAAACCAAGATATACTTTATCCCGGCAGAAATCTGACTTTGATCAAGTTCCATTTTTAATTCAAGCCAGAAAGGGCAGAGATTCATCTATGAATTGTTTGCCTCGTGTAGATATGAGGCAACACAATTGTAAAGTCCCTGTGAAAGATGGAAACTATTTTAGTGAAGTCCAGCTATTTTGTAATAATGTAAAAGTTGATAGATGTAATCTATGAGATCATGTGATACAAAATCTTCTAGGAATGGTATTTCAAAAGGATGGGACAGTAAACAAAATCCTGGTGCTTCCTTTACTAAAATTATAGGTCTAGGAATGTGAAARCAGGTAGATGATATAAGTGCACTCCTCAGGAAGCTGCCATGATGCCTTTGCCTGTCATACTTAGGTTTTCTGCGGCATTTCTCTTCTCCCTRTTGTGYTCCAGAATTTAGTTAGCCTATTTTKTTTTTAAATTTTAAGCAGAGCTAGTTTGAGCATAAAGATCAGAAAACAGGATTTGCCCKTGTCAGTAGCTCTAAATCTAATCAGTTTGCAGCTGTTGTATGGCCACGATGTAATTCTTGAGGGGAAATTCAATTATATTAGGACAGCTGGAGATAACAGCTATCAGTGYTGTTATCACATATCCCTCAGCAGTTTATCCCACACCCACGGCCCGCGGGCGAGCTCTGCGCTCCTGACTAGCGTTATTATTTCAAATAAGCCTCTTAGGCAGCCGCACAATCTGCTATCAAACTCCAGGGCTAATTACAGAACCACTGAATCAATTAGGATGGCAAAGACCTCGGAGATGATCATCGAGTCCAGCCTATGGCCCGACGCTTCCGAGTCCGCCAGACCCCGGCACTGAGCGCCCGGTCTGTCCCCGCACCTCCGCAAGGATGGGGATTGCCTCGTTATCTCCAGCACCCGCCCCATCCCCACCTCACTGAGTTTTTTTTTTTGAGCGAGGACCAACGCTTGATTCCCTCCCAATGAGAGCAGCCGGCGGGTGAATGTTTTCACTCCGAATTACGCGTCCAGSTGGCGGCAGATTTGGGAAAAGGGCTTTTTAACAAACCGCAAAGCGGCAGAGCGCGAACCCTGAATTTGGGTGAGCGCTGCGGCCTTCCCGCAGGGCCCGGCAGGGGCAACACTGTGCTCTTCCCCGGGGACAGCCTCGGCCCCACGCCCCCGGCCCGGCCCTGCCCAGCCCGGCCCGGTGCCCGCGGAGCGCCCGGAGCCGCCCCGGGCCCGCCTTCCGCCGGAAGTGAGCGGCGCGGAGCCGAGCGGGGCGGGCGGGGCGCGGCGGCCGCGGTCACCGGCCCTCCCCGGGCAGTGCCGACATGGCCCGGCCGCCGCAGAAGGAGATCGTCTACAACAAGCTTCTGCCCTACGGTGAGCGCCTGGATGCAGAGGCCGCCCGCTTCCTGGCGCACATCAAGGGCAACCTGGCCCGAGCCGTGCAGCTGCAGGAGCTCTGGCCCGGCGGGCTCTTCTGGACCAGGAAGCTCTCGACGTGAGTGCCGGGGCGGGACGGGGAACGGGGCCTCGGGCTGCGAGCTGCGCGTCAGTCCCTTGCCTTGCCTTGCCTTGCCTTGCCTTGCCTTGCCTTACCGAGCCGTGCCCTGCCCGCCGGGAGCGCTCCCGCATAACGGAACCGCCGCGCCCGGCCGGGCTCCCGGCCGCTGTCCCGTCCGCGCCTTACACAAGGCCAGCGCTTCCCCGTCGGAAACGGGGACAAAGGTGGCTCCGGCMGCAGGAGCTCGCCTGCCGCCTCTGAAACTTCCGAATTCTACGAGTTAACCGCTTGTGCATTTAACTCGTGCTTTTATTTTTTTTTTTTTGTACATATTTTAATGCCTACTTGGCCACCTGTTTCACCTCTCCCCTTCTTAAGCAAGCAGTGGTTGATAACAATCTCCTWGTAACTTCTGCTATAGGGACACGGAGTCTTTCTCAAGACGGACGATTTGTTGGGTCAGTGCGAGCAGGATTATATTCCGGCTTAATGCTGTGTAAACACCGCTGGTGCCCTTGATATCTTGGCTGTACTCTGGCGTGGGGTAGTTTGTGCTGATGTTGGCCGTGCTGTGTGCGCTGGCAAGGTGGTTTTGATCCAGATAAACCCACGGTGGTTTCATAGATAGCACCGAGTACTACATAGTGAATTTCTCCTCGTGAATTTTACAAAGTACACTTGGCCCCTTTTTATCCGGGGCRCTCTGGCACTGGCCATGGGATCATATGACAGTGAGTCTTGTAGCTTCAATCAGTAAGTTCTGTGGATGTTTATCATGTTTTGTTGCTGARCGCTGTGTATACCGWYATARACAGCATTTCCTGTGTGCCAGAGACAACGAAATACGTGTGTTTTGAACCGTTTTGAAATGCTCACTTACAACTTCCCTCCTTACATAAGTCCCTTTTCTATAATGTTGTTTGGTATTTTAATATACGTTTGTCAGTCAGAGCCTGTTAGATACAACTGTATTGGAATTTAAGCGTCTTTCTGTTTCCCAAGAGGCAGTCTTAGATAGAATTACAGTGGTGGTTGCAAAATGACTCACATGTTTGTGTTATGTGACAGTTTGAACCTGCTTGGAACCAGTTCAAGACTGCTTGCCTTCCCACCCCACCCCCCCAGGCATCTGCCAACTCATGCTGGTTTCAGTGGTACCTGTTGCCTGTGGTACCTGTGGTGGAACTTCCTTTTCCCATCGARTTGAAARAAACGTAGGAATTCCTACAGTGAGAAAGACGGGCTTTAGCTAAACAGGCTGAATAGGCACAGAAATTCATTCAAAGTGTGCCTTAGAACCACCCCGTTACTCACTCTGTAAATGCCAATTGCTGTTACCACTTCAGGCTCCAGGGCAGTGAATTTGCCCTGTTGGGAACCACTGCTGTTCTGCTTTATGAATCACAGAAAGGTCAGCAGGCTCCAATTTGTGGTTTTCCACCTACTCTTTGAAGTTTGAATTCATTGTGAGTGTTTGCAGCTTGTCTGATGCCTGTTAGTACCAAGATTTTCTTTGTGGCATTTTAGATACAGGGAGGCTCTGAGTGTGTTTGGTGTGGGCAGGGAAGGAAACAGTGGGCTTGGTGTAAAAAATAAGCTGGTGTAGTTAATGTGAGAGATTTGTTGCTGCTCGGTTTGACTTGACAAAGTACTTCTAGGGAKAAAAGCTGAGAGAACCCGGATTGTTCAGCCTGGAAAAGGGARGRCCCAGGGTCACTTAATTGTGGCTTTCCAGTATCTGAARGGAACCRACAAGAAGAAGGAGAGGGGCTATTTGKAAGGRCCTGGAGTGCCAGGACAAGGGGGAATGGCTTYAGACKACCAGAGGGCAGGGTTAGATGGGATATTGGCAAGGAATTCTTCCCTGTGAGGGTGATGAGGCCCTGGCAAAGGTTGCTCAGGGAAGTTGTGGCTGCCTTATCCTTGGCAGTGTTCAAAGCCAGGTTGGATGGGGCTTGGAGCACCCTGGSATAGTGGAAGGTGTCCCTGCYCATGGCAGGGGGTGGGACTGGTTGGGCTTTGATTTGGGAGGGAAGGGACCTTATTCTGTGATTCTGTGAAATAAATTAGTAGAAGTTTAGACGTAGATAAAACCCTTCCAGCCCTGTGGTGCTCATGACAATAGCATCYGATTTCTGCTGTCTCTTGATAGTCATGGACTCATCTCCGAATCGACTTGCTCCCTTTTTACCTTCTGGAAAAAAAAAGCTATAATTAATACAAAGACAGTGTTTACAATCTTCATAACGGAATGAGGGCTGCTTAGATGTGTTGACAATTTGTCTGTATTGCAAAGGCTGGAATTCTCACAGTATTCTTTGAAATACTTTATGCCTTTAATCTATTTATTGTACAGATACAAATGTTATTACAAACTGGGATACGTGCACATATGAATGAGCAAAGCAAACAGTGGTATGCAGATGATACACCTGCACAGTTACACCTCCTCAGCTTCATACAACTCTGTGCCACAGGAGAGAATGAAAATGAAACTCAGATCTTTTTTTGAATTAAAAATTTGACTACTTTTTCATGGTGACAGCTGAACTGTGCAATTTTTATACCCCCCACAGCTGGAACCATGACTTGCACATATTTATCTTTAGAACAGCTGTTTTGGCTGTCTGTTATCACGAATTGAGTAGAAGGCAGAATAGGAGTTTACCAGACATAATGTCTGTAAGCTGATTTGCATAATTCTTTTATGGGTCATTTTCAGTGGTGACAACTGGTTCTTTTGAGATGCATKTGTGGAGTGTGGTGAGAGAACTTTCTCTCCTGTGAGGAGGGTAACTTACGATTTGATCAGACTTCTGAAGCCAGTAAAACTTGCCTCAAAGACTGGCAGTTAAATCTGTAATAATTGCTCCAAGTTTCCTCCAGCTTTGGCTGGTAAAAGCTTGTAAAATACTGACTGGGTTGTGAAAGCAGAAGGGTGAATCTTGGCTTGCCACAGCATGTGTGGGAAAAGCAGGTTGCATCAAAATAATTTGCTTAACTGGCCTTGCTCCATGATCTTTTATGGTCTCTAGGTCAGCGGTAGTTACTGTCTCAATTTCTCCCTCTTTCATGTTTTATAGATTGTTCTAAAAATTAAAAAAAAAAAAACCAGAACAATGTAGCCAGTATTAATATACTATGGACATTTCATGGTTACAGTACATGAAGTTAATTCTGCAGCCAGGCAAAAACACAAATGCATCTCTGTGCTTTCTGCTCCAGTAGTCAGGGGCGTGTGAAGCTGAGGGGCACAGTTGCTGTCCCTGACAATGTTATTTTATGTGCTGTCAGGTGTAGATTTATAAAATGACATTCAACTGTCTTGCTGTAAGGTGTGGAAAAAATGCAGCTCAACTGTTTGGAAGGAGAATGACAGACGCAAAGTTACAGTGAGGATGGAAATGTCTCAGTGGRACTCTGCCAAGTATTTTAATCACTATTGCCTAAAAGTCTTGTTTGATATCTTTCTCTCATCTTTATGAGGGAAATAGAAGCTTTCTTTGGCTACATATGGGATGTGTGTTGTGTACATGTGATTGAAGCAGTCCTGCTGAGCAAGATTCATTGTTTTTTACATAATTTGTCAGAAACTGAGCTTTAAATCAGTCGTGATCCTGTCCTGTGTGTTAGGAACTGCAAATGGAGAGGCAGGAATTTAGGAGAGTGTGCTATTCAGCTTCTGGAGGGGAGGCAATTTTTAACTGTAGCAGAGCAGCCAACTTTCTAGGGCAGTTTAGGATGGCCACATGATATGATAGTACACTTCCTAAAAATAGGCCTATTGTACTTGTGGAGGGAGAGATTGGATATCCAGCACGCCGAGATTGGGGAATTTGCTTTATGGTTCCTTTCTATTTTTTTTTGTGATCTCCAGAGACCCTCTACTCTGTACAGAAAGGATGGAGTTGGAAACAGAATTTTCACTTCCTAATCATGTTTTTAGGTTGTGTTGAGTGGGTTTTGTTTGTTGGTTTTTTGTTTTGTTTTTTTTTCCATGTAGCTGAACCCAGGGGACCAGCACAATGAAGGACAATTAATTTATTGTTTTTGYAGGATATTTATTGCTTTTGCTCATAAAACCTCAGAGGAATCAAAAGGGCAGTGGAGTTAAGATTTCAGGTGTCATCTCAATGTAGTATTATCTGTTTCCAGAAGTMTTATTTTTTATTTTGGAACAATTTAGTTCTAGAATTATTATTTCTTTTCCCCAATAACCCAATTATCCCAAAGAGACATCATTTCTGTGATGAACGTTATCTGTCTGATTAGCCTCTGGGCACTCTTCAGGGTTCATGAAGTTCTGCCTATATTCTTTCATTTAGTAATGGTGGTATTTCATTGCTTTTGAGGGGATATTCTGAAAGTACTGCAGTTCCCCTGTGATAGATTTTACTTATTTAATCCTGAGAAAAAGGCTAAGCACCCCCTCTCTAGAAGTATTTATTTTCTKCCACTGCCTTAATGCTCAGCTGGATTAATACAAATAATTGACCCCTTTCAACTCGGCCTCCCTCCTACATAAAGAAGCTGTAAAATACGGGAGCAATTTGGCATCAAGTCCTGYTGCTTGGGCATAGTGACATCTTTGTGTTCAGCACATTTCTGTGTATTTTATTTCTTCTTTCTTAATTAAACWTCATTTTGTGTAGCAGAGCTGTTGTTAGCAAATGTCATGAAGGAGAACCAGCCAAACATTTTATTTTCAGTTATWTATAGCAATGCTGGCAGATAAATTGGATCTCTGTGTTTCTTTGTCGTTAAAACTTGTTTTCCAGGCTTCTGCAGTTTCTTTTTTGTTTTAATCTTATATATTTCACCCTTTTTTTTTTCCCTGTGGATTGTTTTTGAATGTATTTTTTTAGGCATGTGAAAAGTGTAGGTGTTTAGCCCTTGGTGGTGTAATTCTGTAGGTAGGTAGTGTCTCTGGCCAATCCAGATTATTTAGGTTCTTGTAGTGGGAAAGTGGGTTATCCTGTATTTTGTTTGTTTCCTTCTGCGTTTAAAGTAAGTACAACTTGTTGAAATGAACATTAGTGAAAACACTGTCCATCAAATGTAAACATCCCCCCTTGAATTTGACAGGAAAAGGGAAGTGCAAAGCAGCTTTCTTAGGAGTCTTTAAGAATAATCAGAGCAGTAATAAAAAGGGAAGTTGCCTCCCAGTRAAGAGTAATTTACAGTTGTGCCACACCTAAAAAGCTCTTCTAACACCTTATATAGGCTTGCTGGTGCTGAATATCTTTCAAGACTTGAAACATGTTTCTTTTTTCAATCTCAACTTAAAAACAGCAGATCCGATGGATCTGGATAGTGGGACACATCACCAGCAAAGCTCAGTGTCTAAATCAATTGTTCATCCTTACTGGAAGCAATTGGATTTRGGCTTCTCTTGATACTTTTTGGGTTGTTTTTTTTAGCTTCTGGGTTGTGTCCTGTCCTTGAGGTTGCAGTATTTGTGTACACTTAGAGGGCTGTAAAGTTTATTTGGTCATTCTTTTTCTTCCTRTAATTGCAGTTGTAAATCTTCCATTGATGTGTGTCTTCAGGTTCCTATTCATGGGATTTGAGAACCAAGTTTTAGTTTCATTTCACTAAACAGCAAACCAGAGGGGTTCTGGCTCAAGTCTTGGATAAAATAGGATCTTGTAAAATATTGCTGACTCCTCTTGTGTTTGATTTGCAGGTACATCCGACTCTATGGGAGAAAATTCAGCAGGGAGGATCACGTGCTGTTTATCAAACTATTGTATGAGTTGGTGACAATTCCAAAGCTGGAGATCAGCATGATGCAAGGGTTTGCACGCCTGCTGATCAACCTGTTAAAGTGAGTACAGATTTCTGCTGACTCTGGAAACTTCTGTCTCAGAACAGCTGATCTCTTGCTCAATGTTGTACTTTTCATGTAGCAGAGTTCTTACAGATTACTTCACTGACCTGCCCTGTACAGTGCTGGTGGTTAAAGGGTCCTCTTGTGCAAACACTTTCCAAAGCYTTCGGAGTGAGATTGAAAGTGGAAGGCTGCCAGTTTTCCCTCTATTGGGAAAACCAAACAGTTCAGAGAGCCAAGAATTAAGGCTGAATCTCAGCTAGGGAGAAAATGAAAACTGGCTTGCAACTTGATAGTGTTTATTTCACTTAGTCAGGAAAAATCTTGACTGCGTCATTTGTGCTGAAGGCTGCCAGTGGCCAGGCTGGTCCTGCCTGGCCTTCGTGCAGTTTGTGCCAAAGTGGGAGCAGGAAGGGGGGTGTTCCCATGTGCAGCGTGTCCATGTCAGTGTTTAATCCTGAAGTGCTTTGTGTTTTGTTTCCTATTAGGAAAAAAGAGCTGCTTTCCAGGGATGATTTAGAGTTACCATGGAAACCACTCTATGAAATGTTGGAAAGGATATTATACTCCAAAACAGAACATCTGGGATTAAATTGGTTTCCCAAGTAAGTTCACGTTTTAAAACATTTGATAGGCCRTAAGTAGCTGCTTTAAAGTGCTTTGTAATATACTTTTAATGTCTGGAATCTGATAGATGGGAAATATTCTGTTTCTGTTTTCATGAGGCACCTTTCAATAATTGCATGCAGGAGTGCACTGAATCATGTATATCATTCTGCCAGTGGCTTGTGTTTGTCATGCTGCTTCTTTCTTTATGAATGTGATTAATTTTTAAATACACTGCAACAGAGATCTTGCTTAACTTATTTTAGGGGGACAACCCACAGTTTAATAAATTTAGTATGAAATATTTAAAATATTGTTGTGKTTTAACCCCAGCTGGCAGCTAAGCCTTCCTCACTGCCTTCCATGGTGGGATCAGAGAGGGAATTGTAGGGGTAAAAGTGAGAAAACTCGTAGGTTGAGCTAAAGATGGGTAATAATGTGAAGAAAATTAACTTAAACCAGTACAGATACTAAGTTAAATTTCTGCTGTTCTGTTCTATAACACAATAAAGTTGGGTAAAAAAAAGTTACAAATGGTACTTCCCTTCAATATTTGCACTTTAATGATTCCCAGGRTCTGGAATCCAGGTGTAAATGAGTCTATACACCAAGAAAAGTGGAATGTCTTCTATAGGAAATATATGCGTATACTCCAAGTGGTGCTGTGGTAGGGAGAAGTAATTTTTTTCTCCACTTAAGAATTTTAGACATGTTCTACTGATTTTAGAAATTAAAACTTGTTTTCTTTGCTTTCTCTGCACTGTCAATCCTTCTCCATCTGTCAGATTTCCAGGCTTACCATTTTCATAATTATCCTAGTTAGATAAGGTCCTGCTCTGTGAATTATAGATTATAAAAAGTAGCATATAGATAACACATTGAATTGAAACTTTATGTGAAGAAAATGCTGCATTTGCTTTTAAACGAGTTAATTTTCTGAATGCTACTGAAGCACTGCCATGGATTCCTGAGGAAAAGACCTATTGCTGTTAAGGGACATGAACAGGAAATACAAGCAGCATTTCAGGCTGAATTTCTCCTGTGGCTGTGTAGCTGAAAAAAATCAGTTTGCTAAATTGAATTATTTTGATAATTGTGAGTAAAATATGAAAGAGCAAAGCCTTCCTTGGTTTATTTTGGCTTTATTTTTTTAATTTTGCCCCTACACACCTTGCTCTGGAGGGATGGTATTGAATAACTACTGTGCAGTGGGGAGGGAACTTTTCCAGGAGGCAAAAGGAGGTTAAGCCTGGAGGAAGCTCTCAGTTGTGTTGGTCTGTCTGAAGCATTCAGCTTTTATTAACTTTGTTACATGTCAGACACTCCATGCAGTGCAATTCCTTCTCATACAGTGCTCATCCTTTTTTCAGGGCTATCTTTTTAGTAGAATTCAGGGTTTTACAAGCTGATCTGATTTGTAGCTGTTTAATTTATCTTCTGTTTTAATTGAATTTTATTTTTGTTTACATTCAGTTCATATCGACCAGGCTGGTCTTCACCTAAAACATTTGTGCTTAATGTATTACATAGGTGGTAAGAATGACTTTTTTTTGTTGAGCTGTGGCCGATGTCCCTTCTGCATGTTCTGTTGGACTGTAACACTGTCACACAGGTGGAATTCTCTGCATAAATAATTGTATTTGGAAGCCCAAYGTTAACCTGACACCACTGGTTATGAGAATGTTGCACTGGATGTAAACCTCGCTAATTGGGGACCCAGGCAGTGTGTGTGGAGTGTCTCTCCAGGGCTCTGTTCTAACTAATTTAACCAGCAAATATATTTCAGGGGTCAAATGAGAGGTAAATTTTTACATTGCAATCATCATTGTGTCTGATTGGGAATAAAATCACCATTGGTACAGGGGCATGTTTTGGAGTGAAGGAACCTTCCTGTTAAAACTGATGAAATCATGGAAAGTGCTTTAGCAGTGAGGTAATGGCTTCTGGAAAATCCACCCAGCAACAACCTTGGAGCTGTAAAGTGCTTCYGTGTCAAGAGTTTACTGGGAATTTTTGCAGGGAAATGGTTTAGGAGTTTTGGTGTATGATAAATGCAGAAAACTGATAGAAGTGGCGGGGGGATTGCAGTGGGGTTTGCTTTCTTTGGGTTTTTTTTAGAAACAAGGGCTTAGTTGTACTAATCCAGTGAGAGATGGCTCACTGTAGTTAGGAGATCACTAAAATAATTTGTGAAACTGTAGCTGGTTGCTCTTTTCATTGTCTTAATTTAAGCTCTGTGATGGGGTGACCACTTCAGGCCTAGAATTTCCCTTCAGGCCTTCTCCTGAAAAACTGAAATTTGTCTCTTACTCTTTTCTGTTAATGTAATAGTCAGCAGTATAAATTTATATGTTAATCATTTTAACTGAAACATGTTTTTCTTTGTAAATACAGCAAATTTAGGGCTTTATTTCCTGTATCACCAATGCCCTTTCCAAAAGAGGAAAATAATCCTGCCAAAAAATATAAYAGTGATAGGGCTAAAAAGTGATGTTGGGTGTTCTTTAATGTATCTCCCGAGCTGTCCTGTCCTTTCTTAGCAGTCACCAGTGGGACTATTCCAGGATGTCTCCTGAACACTCTCTTGGATGGAAGTCCCTTGGGTACAAAATTGTCTTCCTGTTGCTTTTTGTCTTCTGACTTCCTAAATTTGCAATCAGAAGAGAGCAGAGAACGTCTCAATCATTCTCCTTTGCTCTCTCATGCTGATAAATGCTGAGATCTGACTGAACACTTGTTAATTTTAGAAATTTGTTGATCTCTGGCCTCAGTGTTTGTTAAAATTCCTGTCCTTCAGATTTTCCTTAGTGAGAGGTGACTTGAATGGAGTGATAGACTGGGGAGAGCTTGTTTGATTTTGTCACACAAACATTTATCATATGAATTTTTAATGTTTGTAAAGAATGTGCTGGTTCATGCTTTATTTATCTACTCTTGGAACAACTGTTATCTTTTTTCTGACTCCTTCAAGGACAATATTCACTTGAACCCAGAATCTTCCTGAGCTTCCTGCAGAGTTTGATTTTATTTTTGTTTAATGACTGGTTGGCCTTTCCTCTCCATAGTTTAGAGTCAGCCAGCTCGAAATTTTCTTTCTGGGAGAGGTCCTTAGTTGTCTTTGTCACTGTTGCATAAAATATACATAATTTTGCATCTTCTGGAACATTGTTTGACTGAAGTAGTGCTCTGAGGGCTGGGTGTGCTTTTGCTGGCTTGCACAGAGTGTTGAAGGGAATTAGTAATTTATCCATTTCTTATTTCTCCTGTCTTGTATGGGATCAGTTTGTGTAGAACTGAAGAGACAGTGTGTGCATGCTCAGTATTTGTGTGTCTCAAAATTAATTGATCTTGGTAAAGTTCTAAAGATTATRCATTTGCATCATGTTTTTCTGAGGAAAAAAAAGCATTTTTTAATGTTAGTTTTGGATGTGGAATGAAAGGGTGTAATATTTCTATTTCTACAGAAAGCATATCTAAAAGATGCAAGAATTTGTTCTTCCAGAACATTTTTTTCACTTAGGGAATGTTTTTGGGTAAAAGTGCAGTTTAGTTTTGAGGTGGTTGTGTAACAAATGGAAGGTTTGAAGAACGTGACAATCTACTACCGTTGTGCTTGCGTTGGTTGATCACCCTTTGCTCCCCCTCCCTTTTATTCTTTGAGATTATTCCGAGATTTAGTCTTTTTAAAGTGGTTTGATGGCATCATGTGACAATAGGTTTTGAAATGATTTCTCAAATAAATTTCTTGCTGTGGATGAAAGCACTTTTAAAATCAGCTGCTGCTTGGGAGGGATGCTAATGATATAACCCTTGATTTGCAGATAGTTCATTTTACAGATAGTTCGTTTCTTTGTAGAACCTCTGGATAAAACTCAAAGCCACATTGAAAAGGACAGATCTAGTAATTGGAGCTTAAAAACACCAAATTGCTTTTACAAATATTCAGGAAGTCCATAAAATCATCTTTCTATGTATTTTCATCTCCCCCAGAAKTCACTTTGCTGGTTGTTCATGGATAAAATGCAGGATGATACTTCCATGAAATGATAATAATTCTTCACTTAAATGCAGGAAATAGCAGAATAGTACATGAAAAGCAGAACCAGGAGTTAAGCAGASCAATTTTAATTGTTACAGTTAGGTCTGTGGAGAAGGCAATTAGCTAATGCATGTTCACAGAAGACATCTAATTGCACCAACATTATCTTAAGCTCTGGAGGGAAAGGTCAGCAAATGGTTGTTTATTTCATGCTGTCACTGAAATTTGGTAATGTATTATTCCTAACATTTCTTTTTCTCATTTCAGTTCTGTAGAAAGTGTTCTGAAAACACTYGTGAAGAGCTGCAGACCGTAAGTGTTTGTTTTGTGATTTTTTTTTTYAGGATTTTAGGATTAATTTAGGAAGTGGGGAGGAGTGATTAAAAGACCCCACTCTACCTGTCATTGTTTGGCTGATGTTTGAAATTTTGGGGTGGAGGGTAGAGACTTTTCTGAGTTAAATTTTTCCTTTTTAACAGCCTTGGTTGCAGTAATACTGTGGTATAAAAAACTGTATCTAGTATGCATTTTAAATACTTCATTGCCTGCATACTTAGAGTGTTTTAAAAGAAATTAAATCACCAGCATTCCTGTAATGTTTCTATAAATGATTCTTGTGCCTGAAGTGATTTTTTTTTAAATATCACATCAAAAGTGAGTAATAGTTATTTGATTTTAACCAGCCTTAACAGTGAAATGGTTTTGCATTGTGCAGATTCTGCTCTGGTTCAACAAGAATCTGTGGTCTTGAAATGATGCACCACAATGTCCTTGATTTACCTCCGTTTTGTGAAGATTTTTGGAGTTGGGGGCTGCCTGCCTATTGCCCCAAGCACATGGTTTTACTCTAAACCTAACGTTTCTGACAAATTAGTAGCTACTTTTCAATATGCTTTGGAAAGAGCCAAGCTTTAGAACCAGGTCTGTGTATATTCACTGTTTTCCTTGTTTTCAGGTATTTCCCAGAAGATGCCACTGCGGAAATGCTGGATGAATGGAGGCCTTTGATGTGTCCCTTTGATGTGACCATGCAGAAGGCCATTACCTATTTCGAGCTCTTCCTGCCCACCACCCTTCCCCCTGAACTTCACCACAAAGGTTTCAAGTGGGTGTCACTGAAGAGTGTTCTGTTCCAAGTGCAAGGRATTATCTTTTACAGGATGATTTGAAGTCAGTGGTGGCTTTCAGCAGCATTTTTTTTAAGGAGTTCAAGACAGAAATACTGTCAACCTGCTTCTTTTGTAAAATAACCTGTAGGAATCTTAGTCCCTCTTCCCCACTGAGTAAAGCACACAGCAAATCAAACTTAATTGAATTAAATGTAGTTTGTAAAGGTGCATTTAAGTCAGGGWCTGTTGTGAAGGGTTTGCATCCTTGGCCTCGGGTAGGAGCTAATGACACCCGTGACCACTGATCCAAAGGGACAAATTTCACAGTGCAAGGCAGAGGGAGATGAAGTGTGATTTGGTTTCATCTGGTTTAATTGTGTTGGGATGGCAAAGCTGGGGTAGATAAGGAAACTCCTGGGGAGGCACTTGTGTGACAGGGGAATCAAAAAAGAGTCAGAGGAGAAACAAAGATAGAAAGCAGGGGTTGAAAGTCGGTATCAGATTTGGGAATATGCTGTGGGAGGGAAATTGAGCATGTCCGTGTTGATCCCTGTTCTCGCTGAATGAATTGAGGGTCAGGTRAATTCCTGCAACCACCTGGCAAAATGAGGGATAAATATTCAGTGGGGGAGCTGCTTTCTCAATGTTAAAATGATTTTGTTTCTGTTTTCTTTCAGGCTTTGGTTTGATGAATTTATAGGCCTTTGGGTGTCAGTTCAAAATCTTCCCCAGTGGGAAGGGGTAAGTTTTTACTTTKCACCTACCCTAGAAGAAATCCTCATTTAAGTCTTCTCACAATGTGTTTGCAAGGAATTGTAGCCAAACAGTGATATAATGGACTTTTCCCTTCTGCTTTAACTAGCACAAGAAAGCAGAGACAATAATTTCATTATTGTTAGCGAGCAATTACTGTCTGAATAAATGAGACTGCAGTTGTGCTTGSTGAACATGGCTTAATGGCCAGCTCAGGCAGATTTTCATTCCAGCCTTGGGAATGCTGGCATTTTTCAGWCTGCTTACTAATACTCAGAATTATGCAAAGTGCAGTTCTGATTTCTAGAAATTACACTTCTGTGCTGTCTTTTAACACATTTTGGATAGTCCTTAATTTTGAATGGTGATGTTCTGCCTTCACTGCAACGAGCTGCTGACATCTTTGAGATAAAATAAAGAAACTGTACTCCCCTTGGCCAAAAATTCCCTTGTGCTGTATCTTTCAAGGAAAATAGTCTGCCATGTGCCTGTCTGCCCCTGTTCATATGAGGAGATCCAAAGCTGGGAAATGCAAACCTCCCTCTGGAGGCAGCCCCAGCAGCAGCTCAGGTGCTGTTGGTGTCAGCTGAGCTGTGCCTTGGCTTTGCTGCAGTGAAACTTGGCATATCCTGTTTTTTTTTCCTACTCAGTATGAACATGAGCTYGTTGGCCATCTAGTTCCTTTTACTAATCTCCTGCCTGGATATACAAGGAGAACTTCTGCCTGTCTGTGGAGAAAGCTGATTTCCAAACCACCATGGTCGTGCATTCCATAGGTCTTCTGGCCTTCCATCACAAATTCAGGGAGGCAGCCTTGGGCCYAGCACTTGGCAGTTGGCCAGCTTCAAATACTGGGGATGCCAAAGTTGTTTTTGAGATTCTGTTGTCACTTTTGCGTCTTTCTGGTGGCTTCTGCCCCCAGAAAAAATCATAATTCTGTCTATTTTTTTCTGACAGAACAGTGACAGTGATTTAGTTTGTTTCTGTCAAACAGTGTAATAAATAATCATCAGCACTCTTTCACAAGTTATCTCTGATATTTTTTCCCCTTTCTACTTCATTCTGACAGTTTGCTTGCTTTTTCTCCCAAAGCTTTCACTTCTTGTTTGCTTTGCTGTCATGTCCATTTCCTAAAGTCAGGTTCATTCCATCCGGCTGGGGTGCACTTAATTGGACACATGGGTTCTGACTCTGCAATCCAATTTAAGCCTCTGTATGCTGCAAGCATTTCCTTGGCTTGCTTTGGCAGAAATTAGTCTTGCAGTTTGAAGGGGAGATGTGGAATCAGTTCCTTGTGTGCATAGTAAAGGGGTTTTTTTTCAGTGGGTATTTCCCCATATCAAGTGAAAAAGGCAACTCATTAAAGAAAATGTAACCCTTGTATTCAGGCTGTGTGTCTGATGTCCTGAATTCAACTTGGGGGTTTTCCAAAGCTGTCATGTCCTTCAGCCTGAGAGGTGATCTGTTCCTCTGGGCTTTCTGTCTCGGAATTAGGCAGGATTATTTAAGGCCCTTATTTTTGACTATATCATTGCTTCAAAATACTGATAGAAGCATTGAGAGCCTGGCAGATATTTCTAGATTTGGAGAAGCTCCTGAAAACAGAGTTGGTGGGTGATGCGCTTTTCACCTTTAGGATACAAGAGTGAGACTTCATCTCCTTTTTTTTTTTGGTTCAGTCCTGATAACTCTCTTTCCTGAGGACATCTTCCAGTTYTCTTTTGGACTCCAGGGGCTATCTTCTGGTGATGGAGTGTCTAATTCTTCATGGGCAGTCACAGACTGCCCTCCCAGCTGACAGCTGATGCCTGTGACCTTTACAAGCCACTGATGTGTTTAAACCAAAACACACAAATGTGACAGCCGGCAGCACACGCTGAGTAGGATGGATCCTGCAGGAACTTATTGTCCTAAATGGCTAAATATTGGGAAAAGCTAGATGGATGAGTTGGTGGAATTTTCTTCCATRTCACTGTATAAATGCTATTTTAGGCCTGTGAAACATGCCTTGGTGGTTTGTAGGGAGTGAAATCTCCCTTCCCATGTGCTTTAGTGCTATGGGTAGCTTTTATCTGTGYATGTGAAGTAGTTGGAGGGGTTTGCATCTTTTGTTCTCAATATATTCTACTGAATATTCCCTTTTTTCTGGTTGTTTTCAGCATCTAGTCAATCTTTTTGCTCGCTTGGCCACTGACAACATTGGGTACATAGACTGGGATCCATATGTACCAAAGGTAACAATGCTCATTTCTTACATTCCTTACTTACCTTTCTTGGTGGATTTGGATTTTTAAAACAACTTTTCATTGGAATAYTAATTAATGCAAATGTTTGGTTTTCTTCTGGTCAGATTTTTACTAGGATTCTGAGGAGTTTAAATCTGCCAGTGGGAAGCAATCAGGTGGTTGTTCCAAGATTCTTAACAAATGCTTACGATGTAGGACATGCAGTCATGTGGATCACAGCTATGATGGTGAGTAACTGCTTCATAAAAGAAAACAAAAAACAATGCAAAGCTTTAAATATGTATTTAAGATGAATATTTGTTCTGCTGAGCTCACTGTAGAAGTGTGTTTTAGGCTTTTTTGCYGAAGTTTTGTTGTCAAGTCCAWCGTTGCACTGTCAGTGTGGAATGGGGCTGGAAAGGTTTGTTTCACAGCTGCTGCCTGTGGCATTTTGGAAAGGAGCAGGCACCTGTTTTAGTGTGAACCTCAGCAGATGGGATGGAGAGAACTTGTTCTTACAGCTGAGCCAAGGGTGGGATATGATTTGCTGCTTTGAGCTCTTGCTGCAGGGAGAGCACACCTGTGTCTCATGCTGCTCTTGCCTGTTTCTGTGTACTAAAATTCTGTGGTTTATTTATTTCAGGGTGGACCAAGTAAGCTGGTGCARAAGCACTTGTCTGGCTTGTTCAATAGCATTGCCTCTTTTTACCATCCCTCAAACAACGGGCGCTGGCTGGTGAGTCGAGTGGTTTGGCTGTCGAGAGAACTTTGGCTGGGATTTCAACCTGTCAAACCTGTATGCTCCAGGCTGTCTGTGGATGTGTGGTGCTTGGATACATGAATTATCAAGATCCAAGATTACACTGYCATTCAAACTATGCTCTCATTCTCATGTCAGGTCAGAGGTCTAAAATAAGACACCTAATTTGGGTGTAGCCAGGAAAAACATTAACACTTGAAATGAGGGTGATAAACACCATCAGTGTGTCCTGTGTGACACAGCTTTTGTGTTYCTGACCTACTGTCTCCAAGTTATCAAAATCTCGAATGGGCCTTGGAGCCGCCCAGTCCTGTGGAAGGCGTTCCTGCCCATGGCAGGGGGTTGGAACTGGATGAGCTTTAAGATCCCTTCCAACCCAAACCACTCTGTGATTCTATTAAAGCATAAAGGATTTTTAATGCATGTCTAGTTTGCAGCATGTTGGTGTAACTAGTGGAATCTTCTGTTAAAGAATGTAAGAACCTCCCTGTGATAGCTGGTGGAAAATAGAGATTAAAACAGCAAGGCTGGTCACAGAAGTACCAAGGAAGCTGACTTGTTCTAGAAGAGAGTATTTCCTTACACATGTGAGAGAATGCTCTCAAAAATGTCCTAGTTACTGGTAAATAATCTTGATTCGTGGCTCTCTAATTTTAATGTGTTTTTCATTACTTTTTAAATCATAAGAYGTAGTGCTGGCAGCACAATTACTGGTATTTTGGGAAGTTAATTTTAGTGACAAATAGTGAACATCATGTTTTAGAGCTCTTCTGAGTTTTCCTTTTTTGTGGTTATGTAATTCCAAGATCTCACTTTATAAATTTTTGTTGTGCACTGAGCASCTCAGGTTGCTGCTCAGTTGTTGTGCTGCTGCCAAGCCACTGAGCAGCATTTGTGGTCCTTTCCCCAGAACAAACTGATGAAGCTGCTCCAGAGGTTGCCCAGTAGTGTTGTGAGGAGGCTGCACCGTGAGCGCTACAAGAAGATGACCTGGTTAACTCCTGTCCCTGAGAGCCACAAACTCACGGACCAGGATGTGACAGACTTTGTGGAATGCATCATCCAGCCTGTTCTCCTGGCAATGTTCAGCAAAACTGGAAGCCTGGAGGCTGCCCAGGCCCTGCAGAACCTTGCACTGATGCGTCCTGAATTAGTAATTCCACCTGTACTTGAGAAGTAAGTATKGCAGGAGCACTGCAACTTCTTCATGCCCTTCCCAGGAAATAAATAGGAAAAGCAGTCATTGAATAATAAATTAATTCCTTGATGTGAATATGAATGCCTGCCAYGAGAGGAGCTGCTGATACACCCACCTGAGAAACCACCTTAATCAGAGTGGGAGCAAGGGAGGACTCGATTTTTTATTTTAATTAATTTGATTTGTTTTATTGTTTGTTTGGTTTGGTTTTTATTGAACACTGGGCAAGGGGARTAGTTCTGGGAGCTGTTGACAGTTCTTGTGCTTTAGGGCAGTCAGTCCTCAGTGGCTTGMATTTCTGGTAGCATTTTGTATCAGATAGTGGGTGGATCAGTTGAAAAAGCAACTTTGCATCCTTTATTYGTAAGCCACCAAGTAGGTTCCAGGTACACCTGCTAGTTGTTGCAATAAGGATATATTTTGTATTTTTCTTTTGTTCAGAGCRTGTTACAGGTCGTTTAAAATCACTGGCGTTGCTGGCTTTGTAATTGCCAGCCTGTGTGTCTCTGTGAAATACTTGGTTTGTACTATTTCTAATGCCTTGATGCCTGAAATTTCCAAAGAAAAATGTTGCTGCCTCCTGCTCCAGTGAAAGCCTTCCTCCTAGCYACCTTTTGTATTGTAGCAGAACAGCAGAGAAATGAGTTTGAATAGACCTTCCAGTGTTCYACACCCCCTTGACTCAACTGTCTGGAAAAACTCTATAAATCTGCCCTTCTACAAAACATCCCATGGGCASCAGGGCTGAGTTGGGTTGCCCTTTCTGTTTCGAGAGCAGACCCAAYGTCTGCCCTGTAGTTCAAACTATCCCTGGAATGTTTGCCTTGGCTGCAGTTCCAGATTATTTGGGTGAGCTGTGCTTTGGGTGACGTAGGGCAGCACTGTGACTCCTGTCAGAACTGGAGGGTGTTGGTAATAATAGGAAGTGTTGTGCAGTTTGCTAAAAATTATTTGATGTTTAAAAAAATGGGTTTAGAAGTCACAGGAACGTCCTGGGTTTTGATAAAAGAGGTCTGGACTTTATTGTAACATTRAGTAAGAGATCCCTTCTCTATTTAGAGGCAGCCAAGGAACTTTTTCATATTTGCCACAAGAACTTTACAGCTGGCATTGGCTCAAAGCCCAAATAGGGAAATCATGGCAGCTTTGGGTGCAGGAGCGCAGGCAGTTAACTCCTATGCTGCAGCTGCTCTGAAGGTATTTCATCCTGAACTAGTGGTGGATAGCACTGATTCAACAGAATGAATATTGTAACAAAACAATGTTAAAAATCCATTGGAAAACGCTGAGAGCACCATTTTGGAACCAGGAATTTTTTTTATCTTTAACGCAGAAAATAGTATGTGCAGTTCACTTCACTATTGTCTTTGAAGGCTTTAGAAACATTACTGTGGCTAATCTGGCTGCSTCCCATTTGACAGAACATATCCTGCACTTGAGACCCTGACAGAGCCTCATCAGCTCACAGCCACCCTGAGCTGCGTCATTGGAGTCGCTCGGAGCTTGGTGTCCGGCGGGAAGTGGTTTCCTGAGGGTCCCACACACATGCTACCTCTGCTGATGAGAGCCTTGCCTGGGGTGGACCCAAATGACTTCAGCAAATGCATGGTGAGTGTACAAACAGTGCTTTTTTTTTTTTTGGAAGAGAATTAGCCAACTAACKAATATTGTATTTTATGTAGAAATATTTTTATATTTTTCTGAAAGCAGGTAACTCCCGTGTCCAGAATATATCAGCCTTTTTTTTTCTGCACAATTTTATTCCTAAAAATTTAGTATTGCAGGCCTCTTTGGCTCATTTAACAGTGCAGAGTGGTTGTGATAAGCATTGTACTGACTTTTGGGGCAGCTCTGAAAAACAAGATTAAATAGCCTAGTCTTTTGGGATCAAAAGGTCTTTATCACTGTCTTTTCATTCAGTTACAAATGTCCACGTTTTCAAATTTCATATTAATGGACTTAAAATTATGTAAGTATTGGGGTTTTGTAGCTTTAAAGTTCAGCACAAAATAATTGCTATGTTACTTAGAAAATTGAGAATATTTTTGTGCTGCCTGTTAAATTTTATATATGAAATCTGAAATAGCTGTTGAAGTTTTAGGGTGGAAGAATTGAGGTCTGGGTTTTTTGTTTTTTAGTATCATTTGCTTTAGCTTCTGTATCTTAATTATAAAAGCTTTTGAATGTGTAGATACAATAACACTCATTAAAGAGCTGTTTGCACCTCTCAACAGATTACATTCCAGTTCATTGCAACATTTTCTACTCTGGTGCCTTTAGTAGATTGTTCATCTGTATTGCAAGAAAGAGATGATCTTTCAGAGGTAAGAGTGCTGGGATGTTACAAATGCAAAGCTGTAACTCAGTTTTCGATTTCATTTCTAACAGTGTATGCGCAGATACGAATCCTGTTTGTTTCTGATCAGTGTGTCAGAACTGATACCTGTGTGCAGATTGGCTTTAGCAATGGTTCTTAGTCTTTAGCAATGGTTC
The DNA here is from genome assembly GCF_030028575.1 of Malurus melanocephalus. Classification (NCBI taxonomy): domain Eukaryota; kingdom Metazoa; phylum Chordata; class Aves; order Passeriformes; family Maluridae; genus Malurus; species Malurus melanocephalus. Next base: position 1,029,420 of record NW_026623245.1, on the reverse strand, counting down.
TTAGTCACAGCTTGTTGTAGAAGATGTTAAATTCGAGCAGTTTAATGTTTTTAATTCAAAACCCAATTGCTCAGGGCCCTGCGTGGTGTCATTTGACTCAAAGCTTTCCCTGCTTTGAGGAGGAGGTTGGACTATGTAGTTATTTTAAATAGTGCATTAGATTTTTTCCCCCCATTTTTCAGACCTGTTTTCTTCCTAAATGAAGCTCTGCTTCTCTTTAARGTCCTGCTTCCCTTCCCTGATTGAGATTTTATTGCTTTCCCTCCCGGTACTTGTTAATCTCTGCCAGTCAAGAGATAGTAACAGCATTAGACAGTGAGTCTTATCCCCCTTATCAYCACACCTGTTTGCTCCTGGGACACTTTGCAGCTCAGAGAGCCACAGGTTGCCCAAATTAAAAAGTGAATTTCAATGTCGCAGAGCTGCAGTACTCAAAAATGAAGTGGAGTTTGTACAGTGAATATTTAATATAAATATCTGCCAGCAGAGCCAGGTCTGGCAGCACCCCTGGCATTCCCTGACCTCCTGCTGCAAAGGAGGATCAGTGGGGAGGCCAAAGGTTGTATCCATGGAGGCAGATTTGATTTCACCAGAAGGTTATTTGGATACACATCCAGGCCAGGAAATTGTCCTGTYCCAATGTCAGGAACATGTAATAATTGTTTCATGGAGTACTTGGGTCTGACGGTGGGAAGTACACGGTAGAATGTTCTCACTTAGACACTGGAAGTCATTAATATAGGAAGTAAACTTTGTTTMCTTAATAAAAGCCAACTTTGTATGTTTCCTTTGTGTTGGAAAACTGTAGGTGGAAAGAGAATTGTGCTCTGCATCTGCTGAATTTGAAGATTTTGTGCTGCAGTTTATGGATAGGTGAGTGAGCCAAAGATAGGTGAAAGCTTGGCATGAAGAACTTCATAAAACTTGGCAGTTTCACTTGCTAACCCTGCATTTATTGGGTTTATTTGTGTAGATGTTTTGGATTGATAGAGAGCAGCACATTAGAACAAACCAGAGAGGAGACTGAAACAGAGAAAATGACTCAYCTGGAGAGTCTGGTGGAATTGGGTCTCTCTTCTACTTTCAGTACAATCCTTACCCAGTGTTCAAAGGATATCTTTAAGGTATGTAGAGCATGGGCTTTTCATCTCTTTTAGGAGGTTTAATTTTGTGTTGACAACAACTGGTGCATTCAAATACTTCTTTCCTTCCTAAATGTGAACTTCCACACCAAGGGGGAGCTTGCCCTCCTGTCAGTTTGGTTTATAATTTTATCTACATCAGTGCAGATCTCTCAGGTTCTTGATGCTCTCCTGCAAAATGAGAAATCGTTCCAGCAGTTTATTTTATCTCTGTATAGTTTTGGTTGAGGATTTTCATGTATTGATGATAATGCTGACCCACCCAAGCCCCTGCTTTCCTTTTCTCCCTGCCACTTCTTCAGCTGGGCAGGAGAGGCTTTTTAAGGTGCTGTGTGGCTAATGGGATCAGGAAAATTACCTGGATTAAAATAACTCAGAGGGAGAGGGTGGAGAATCCATGCTATTACATGAGCAGTTTCTTTCCTTGTAGATGGTGTTAGCACATGTCTATGTGTTTAAATATATATACATATTTATATGTATAATTTAAAGATACCAGGTTTTGCCACGGATGCCACATCTTGAATGTTGGCACTTTGGGATGATTTTTGTTTGGAATCTTCTTTTGAATGCAAATCATAAGTTAATTCTTTGTTGTCATTAAGTATTTAATTTGTACTTTTCCTGTTTATTCATTATTCAGGTATTTATGGAATCTACATTTKATATAGTTCAGCTTGCCTTGCAAGGCATTGGATGGAAATAATCTGCTTTAAAGCACACTGGCTGCTTAAATAGTTGCTACTTAATTCCCTATTTATTTGTTAACTAAGGGATGTCTTGGCTGTCCTTCACTGTGACATGTGAAATCTTTCCTGTCATCAGCCTGTGACTTATTCCTGGAAAACCTTTTCTGTGTAGTTTCTCAGAATCTCCCTGAACTTCTGTTAGTCATCAAGATGGTATCCACCTCCTCTTTTCCCAAAGGGAACATTTCAGGCTTTCCA